>NC_072454.1:330383-360383 GCF_027596085.1 Anoplopoma fimbria
TCCTCTCATATCTCTATATATATATATATATATATATCCTCTCTCCTGGTCATATCTCTATATATATATATATATATATCTCCTCTCTGGTCCTCTCATATCTCCGACAGACGTCGTCGCTGTTTCCATCAGGCTCTATGTTGATAAATTGACCTCATATTTTAAGTCTTAACTACATTCTCGCTTAAAAACATGTTAAAACTAAATTCCGTTACACAACAGCAGCAGTGTTTAGACCAGGGGTCTCAAACTCAAGGCCCGCGGGCCAGTTGCGGCCCGCTAGACGATATGTTGTGGCCCCACCTTAATATGAAAGTGTAACGTTAGTGCGGCCCGCTAGACGATGTGTTGTGGCCCCCACCTTAATATGAAGGTTTAATGTTGTTAGTTAATATGGCCCGCTAGACGATATGTTGTGGCCCCACCTTAATATGAAGGTTTAATGTTAGTGCGGCCCGCTAGACGATGTGTTGTGGCCCCACCTTAATATGAAGGTTTAATGTTAGTGCGGCCCGCTAGACGATATGTTGTGGCCCCACCTTAATATGAAGGTTTAATGTTAGTGCGGCCCGCTAGACGATATGTTGTGGCCCCACCTTAATATGAAGGTTTAATGTTAGTGCGGCCCGCTAGACGATATGTTGTGGCCCCACCTTAATATGAAGGTTTAATGTTAGTGCGGCCCGCTAGACGATGTGTTGTGGCCCCACCTTAATATGAAGGTTTAATGTTAGTGCGGCCCGCTAGACGATATGTTGTGGCCCCACCTTAATATGAAGGTTTAATGTTAGTGCGGCACCTTAATATGCTAGACGATATTGTTGTGGCCCCACCTTAATATGAAGGTTTAATGTTAGTGCGGACCGCTAGACGATGTGTTGTGGCCCCACCTTAATATGAAGGTTTAATGTTAGTGCGGCCCGCTAGACGATATGTTGTGGCCCCACCTTAATATGAAGGTTTAACGTTAGTGCGGCCCGCTAGACGATGTGTTGTGGCCCCACCTTAATATGAAGGTTTAATGTTAGTGCGGCCCGCTAGACGATGTGTTGTGGCCCCACCTTAATATGAAGGTTTAATGTTAGTGCGGCCCGCTAGACGATGTGTTGTGGCCCCACCTTAATATGAAGGTTTAATGTTAGTGCGGCCCGCTAGACGATGTGTTGTGGCCCCACCTTAATATGAAGGTTTAATGTTAGTGCGGCCCGCTAGACGATATGTTGTGGCCCCACCTTAATATGAAGGTTTAATGTTAGTGCGGCCCGCTAGACGATGTGTTGTGGCCCCACCTTAATATGAAAGTTTAATGTTAGTGGCCCCACCTTAATATGAACCCCCGGCCCGCTAGACGATGTGTTGTGGCCCCACCTTAATATGAAGGTTTAATGTTAGTTAGACGATGTGTTGTGGCCCCACCTTAATATGAAAGTGTAACGTTAGTGCGGCCCGCTAGACGATGTGTTGTGGCCCCACCTTAATATGAAGGTTTAATGTTAGTGCGGCCCGCTAGACGATGTGTTGTGGCCCCACCTTAATATGAAGGTTTAATGTTAGTGTGGCCCGCTAGACGATGTGTTGTGGCCCCACCTTAATATGAAGGTTTAATGTTAGTGTGGCCCGCTAGACGATGTGTTGTGGCCCCACCTTAATATGAAGGTTTAATGTTAGTGCGGCCCGCTAGACGATGTGTTGTGGCCCCACCTTAATATGAAGGTTTAATGTTAGTGCGGCCCGCTAGACGATGTGTTGTGGCCCCACCTTAATATGAAGGTTTAATGTTAGTGCGGCCCGCTAGACGATGTGTTGTGGCCCCACCTTAATATGAAGGTTTAATGTTAGTGTGGCCCGCTAGACGATGTGTTGTGGCCCCACCTTAATATGAAAGTTTAATGTTAGTGCGGCCCGCTAGACGATGTGTTGTGGCCCCACCTTAATATGAAGGTTTAATGTTAGTGCGGCCCGCTAGACGATGTGTTGTGGCCCCACCTTAATATGAAGGTTTAATGTTAGTGTGGCCCGCTAGACGATGTGTTGTGGCCCCACCTTAATATGAAGGTTTAATGTTAGTGCGGCCCGCTAGACGATGTGTTGTGGCCCCACCTTAATATGAAGGTTTAATGTTAGTGTGGCCCGCTAGACGATGTGTTGTGGCCCCACCTTAATATGAAGGTTTAATGTTAGTGTGGCCCGCTAGAGTGTGGATGTGTTGTGGCCCCACCTTAATATGAAGGTTTAATGTTAGTGTGGCCCGCTAGACGATGTGTTGTGGCCCCACCTTAATATGAAGGTTTAATGTTAGTGCGGCCCGCTAGACGATGTGTTGTGGCCCCACCTTAATATGAAGGTTTAATGTTAGTGCGGCCCGCTAGACGATGTGTTGTGGCCCCACCTTAATATGAAGGTTTAATGTTAGTGTTATATGAATGGCTTTACAGTGTTGTGTGCGGAGCTGAACCTACCAATCACGGTGGGTATATGGCTCTGGGGGCGGGACATCGACCGGGCTGGATGCAAGCAGAGAAACATTCTCAATGAGTGACAGTTACAGCAGCGTTGCCATGGAGAGTTACAGCAGCGTTGCCATGGAGAGTTACAGCAGCGTTACCATGGAGAGTGACAGCAGCGTTGCCATGGAGAGTGACAGCAGCGTTGCCATGGAGAGTTGCCATGGAGAGTTACAGCAGCGTTGCCATGGAGAGTTACAGCAGCGTTGCCATGGAGAGTTACAGCAGCGTTGCCATGGGTTACAGAGCGTTGCCACAGCAGCGTTGCCATGGAGAGTTCTCTCCGTGCTGGCTGCCTCGTGTCTATCAGGCAAACGCGGACATCCGTCACAACGTGCTGCGTTCACAACACCTACAAAAATAAGTGTTTTAAGTTGCTGCCCAGCGGGACATTATACGTATATATGTATATATATATATGTATATATGTATATATGTATATATGTATATATATATGTATATATGTATATATGTATATATGTATATATGTATATATGTATATATGTATATATGTATATATGTATATACGTATAATGTATATATGTATATATGTATATATATGTCTCTCTCTGACTAAATACATCAAAGTGATGCGTACGCGGCGAGATAAAAGTAAGAACATAATGTAGCCTAATGTGGTCTCAGTCACACACCGACACCTGTCCGTCGGCAGGAACAGTCCCCATAAAGCAGAAGAGCTGCTGAGTTTGTGTCCACAGACAGGATGTATCAGGAGCTGTGGACAGACTGGTGCATCACCACGGATGAGCCGGCTATGACCGACTGGTAGCGCTGGTTCAGAGACAGTCAGAGGAACATCAGGTCCAGCATCGTTCTGCATCGTACACCAACAGGCTCTGTGCAGCAGGTCATGTCTGCTGTCCTGAGATGTGTCAGTGACATCAGGTCCAGCATCGTTCTGCATCGTACACCAACAGGCTCTGTGCAGCAGGTCTGTCTGCTGTCCTGAGATGTGTCAGTGACATCAGGTCCAGTTCAGGGCCTTTTTACAACATATGGTGATGTACTTTACTTTAGTAAAAGTACATCATTTAGTAGTGTCCTGAAGAGATGTTTTGACTTAAGAGCAGAAGTGAAGAAATTCATGGAAGATGACAGAATGGATGTTCCTGAACCTGATGATCCAGGGTGGGTTATGGACCTTGCATTCCTAGTGGACTTAACACAGGAGCTGAACATCCTTAACCTGAAGCTCCAGGGCCCTGCTCAGCTTATCACTGCAGCTTATGAAAATGTGAAAGCCTTCTCCGCTAAACTGAAATTGTGGAAAACTCAGCTTTCTGTAAAATATCTCAGCCATTTCACAACATGCAGGTCTCTGGTGGAGGAGGACACAGCCTTCAGTGGGGGTGAATATGCCTGTGCTAGTGAAAACCTTCTGCAGGGACAGGAGACTTCCGGTGGCGCTGAACCTAATGGCTGCTTGAAAATCTCGCTCCCACCCGGTGTGATATAATCCCCTTAGAAAAACCTTACTGATAAAAACAACGTACTGATATTAACCATGGAAGGGGAGAAGCAAAAAAAGACTAAACTTAAACCAAGCTCAAAACGTGATAAAACGGCGACATCCGACGAAACATATGAAGACGAAGACGGCAATGAGGACAATGGCGGCGCTGATAAAGAAGTAGCTAACCCGAACATGCAGGCTATCTACAACGAGATCCGGGCACTCAGGTCAGACCTAAAAAAAAGTGAAATGAGTGAAGGAACTGACGAGAAGAAGGAGAAATCAAGCAGAAACTAAATGCTACTGTAGTTAGAGTTGCGGAGGCAGAACAACGTATATCTGATATGGAAGACAGGGATGAAGCTGCGAGGGAGGCTCTCATCCAGGCATTAGAGACCCAGGACACTCTGCAGGCTAAATTAACCCAATTAGAAGCACGCTCACGCCGAAACAACCTCCGTATACACGGAATACCGGAAGAGTCTGAGGGGCCCGATCTGTCGGCGTTTGTGACCAAGCTAATACAATCATAAGTCGGCATGCCGGTAGCGGACATGGAGCACTGGCTCCAAAACCTCCCCAAGGCGCTCCGCCAACATCACTGCTGATCTGCTTCCTCGAGTTCAGAGTGAAAGAGCAGGTGCTGCACACAGCATGGAAGAAAAAGTCGTTCGATATGAGGGGAAAAGGATCTATTTCGACCAAGATTACCCTCCCGAGATCTTGAAAAAGAGAAAGGCATATGCGGGAATGCTGAGAGAGCTCAAAGCCAAGGGTATCCGCTTCCAGACGCCACATCCAGCTAAACTGAAGGTGTTTTTTGACAGCGGCACCCGGATCTACGAGAGCGCGGCGGAGGCTGCAAAGGACCTGAAGAAGAGAGGAATCACTCTGCAAAGGACCTGAAGAAGAGAGGAATCACTCTGGAAAACCTGTGACAGAGGAAGACCCAAAGGACCTGAAGGAGAAATCAACTGCAAAGGACCTGAAGAAGAGAGGAATACTCTCTGAAGAAAAACCTGAAGAAGAGAGGCAATCACTCTGGAGAAAAACGGAGATTATCAACGTGGGAGAAAGGACCCGGATCAGGGAGAAACAACGGAGATTATCAACGTGGGGGAGAAAGACACTGACGGGAGTGCAAACATCGGTGAGCTACGGACGGGCGGTGGATGACGGTGAGCTACTAAGCTGACGGTGAGGACGGATCACGGGGAGCTACTAAACACTGAGCTACGGAGCTTTCTGACGGTGAGCTACTAAGACACTGACGGTGAGCTACTAAGACACTGACGGTGAGCTACTAAGACACTGACGGTGAGCTACTAAGACACTGACGGTGACTGACGGTGAGCTACTAAGACACGGTGAGCTACTAAGACACTGACGGTGAGCTACTAAGACACTGACGGTGAGCTACTAAGACACTGACGGTGAGCTACTAAGACACTGACGGTGAGCTACTAAGACACTGACGGTGAGCTACTAAGACACTGACGGTGAGCTACTAAGACACTGACGGTGAGCTACTAAGACACTGACGGTGAGCTACTAAGACACTGACTATCGCTTCTCACAGAGCTGGACAGGTTTGAACTTTTTACCGGTTTTTGGGAGCTGTTTTAAATGTTACCGGTGCAGAGTACCATCTCTGACACAGAGAGGCCCTCGATGGACGCGAGGATTTCCTCTCATTTTGAAGCTTTATTTGAACTTCGGACTTGGAAGTCTTTGGTTTCTGTTTTTCTAGTTCATTGTTCACTGTTCGTTGTTCTTGTTATCATGGGTAATGTCACACAAGTTTACACAGTTTGGAAAAAGATATGCATCGTCAGGAGTATAAAGTAGTCACACTCAACGTCAATGGGCTGCATAATCCGATAAAAAGGAGTAAAATTATTGCAAAAATGAAGCGAGAAAAGCAGCAGATAATATATTGGCAGGAGACACATCTCTCTTCTTCTGAACATGAAAAATTAAAAAAGCTTGGGTTTCAAAATACCTATTATTCATTTCATAAATCAGGCCGGAGGAGAGGTGTGGCCATACTGATCCCCAATACAGTAAATTTTGAGTTTATTTCTCAGGTAAAAGATAATGAAGGGAGATTTGTCTTAGTAAAAGGCAAATTAGATAATGAAGCAGTAACTTTATTTAATGTGTATGCTCCCCAGGGAGTAACAAATCTTTTTTAAGAAAATATTCGAATTGATGGTAAAGGAAACACAGGGAACCCTGATTCTTGGTGGTGACTTTAACATCCAACTTCAACCAAAATTAGATACATCTAACCAACGCCAAAAGAAAAGCCCAAATGCCATCTTGGTTCAGCGAATGCTTACACAACTGGGCCTGATTGATGTGTGGAGAGAATCCCATCCCATAGAAAAACAATTTACATATTACTCCCCTTGTCACTCTGTTTACTCGCGGATTGATTACTTATTTATGTATAAATCAGACTGGCATAGGGTCAGAGATTGTGAGATAGGGATTAGAGACGTATCTGATCATTCAGGCGTATATTTAACCTTATATTTAAACAGCCAACGGAAAAATACACTTTGGAGGCTTAACACAAGCATTTTAAATGACAAAGCAGTACAGAAACAGATCCAGCAGGAATTTGAAACATACCTACAGTATAATGATAATGGAGAAGTGTCTCCTAATACTTTGTGGGATGCAGCAAAGGCTGTAATTCGAGGTAAAATAATTGCCCTTACGGCCTCACGGAAAAAGAAAAACAGAAAAGACTTAACGAATTACAAGAGGAACTTAAGTCACTAGAGATTAGACATACAGAACAAAAAGATCCTCAAATATTAATTAAAATAAATAAAATCAAACAAGATATAAATGGTATATATGATGAGGAAATTGAAAAACAACTTAAATTTACCAAACAAAAGTACTATGAGACAGGATCGAGGGCTATGAAACTCCTTTCTTGGAGGATACGAAAACAACAGGAAAAGAATACAATATATAAAATTAGGAACCCTATGACAAAAAATATGAGCGGTAATCTAGAAGACATCCAACGCTCTTTTGAACTATATTATAAGGACTTGTATACTCAACCAACCAGAGCCGATACCACAATAATAGAGACGTTTCTAAGTTCGCTGGACCTACCATCCATAGGAGAAAAACAGAATAAAGAAATTATGGCTGAGATAAAGCTAGAAGAACTGAATAAAGCCATCTCAAGATTGAAAGCTAATAAAGCTCCTGGTGCAGATGGATATTCGTCTGAATGGTACAAAACATTTAGAACACAAATAACACCTATGCTGCTTAACTGCTTTAACCACACCTTGAGAACAGGAGAAGCCCCGCAGTCATGGAAGGAAGCAGTCATTTCTGTCATCCCAAAAGAAGGTAAAGATAAAAAGGAATGCAGCTCATATAGACCAATATCAGTACTCAATGTAGACTATAAACTATTTGCCTCAGTCCTATCTAAAAGGCTGGAAGCTATTATCCCGGAGCTAATAGATTTGGACCAAACAGGCTTTGTACTAAATAGACAGACACAGGATAATTTAAGGAGAACATTACAAGTGATGAGTCATGTTACTTCGACCAAAATTGGTGCAATGTTGGTTAGTCTAGATGCCGAAAAGGCTTTCGACTCAGTAGGTTGGGAATATTTGTATAGGGTACTTGCAAGATTTGGCTTTAAGGACTGCTTCATTACATGTATTAAATCGTTATACTCCTCTCCAACAGCCAGGATTAGGATAAATGGACACCTGTCACAAACTATTCGCCTAGAAAGAGGGACACGCCAGGGATGTCCCCTGAGTCCGACCTTGTTTGCCTTATTTATTGAACCTTTGGCCCAAGCAATTAGAGAGGACCCTGAGATAAAGGGGATAACTATTAGAGGAGAGGAACATAAAATTTGTATGTTTGCGGATGATGTCCTGCTCTTTATCACAACCCCTGACTCGAGCATCCCCAGATTGATGTGTCTAATAAAGACTTACAACTCATACTCTGGATACAAGCTAAATATTCAAAAAACTCAAACCCTTACATTTAATTATACTCCCCATCCAGATATAAAAAAGAAGTACAACTTTAAATGGGACTCTTCCACAATAAAATATCTAGGAATAAATCTACCAAAAGATATGTCGAAGCTTTCTGAAATTAATTATGGCCCCATCAACAAAGCGGTAAAATCAGACATCTCTAGATGGACGATGCTCCCGCTGGATATGAGCAATAGAATAGAAATAATCAAAATGAATGTGTTGCCACGATTTCTTTATCTCTTCCAGTCCTTACCCCTGGAGATACCACCCAAACAATTTGATGAATGGGACGGGTGGATTTCAAGGTTTATTTGGAACGGTAAAAGACCGAGGGTACAGTTCAAGACACTGCAGTTGAAGAAGGAGAGGGGAGGGAGAGCTCTACCATGCTTACAGGCCTATTATCATGCTGCACAATTGAAACCCTTAGTATACTGGTGTACACCAAATTATGAATCTAAATGGAAGTCTTTGGAAATTACACAGACAGATATTCCAATACAATCAATATTAGGAAACAAAAGCCAAACAGAAAAGAATTATGACAGCTTGAATCAATGGACCCTATTCACGGTTAAACTGTGGTTTAAGGTGTTGAGGAAATTGCAGCTAGAGAAACAGGCCAGGGTCTTGAATTGGGTAGCATATGATCCAGAATTTGAACCTGCGAGACTGGACGGGAGCTTTAAACAGTGGATTAGGAGAGGCATCACATCCTTTTGTTCACTCACTTCTAACGGTAAATTTCAGAGTTATAAGGCAATTTCTGACTCATTTGGATTGGAAAAATGCAATTTTTTTAGATACCTACAAGCTAGAGACTACTTTAATAAAATATCACAAATCAAAACGGGGAAAGAATATAACCTGATCTCTATATTCCATGAAGCATATGAAAAAAACAACATTAAAAAACTGATCTCACGAATATATGAAAGTATACAAACCTCCAAAAATCACTCTACGTTATACATCAAACAAAAATGGGAAAAGGAGTCTGGTACAGAAATATCAGATGAGTCTTGGATGGAGATATGTGAGACACAAGCAACCACTGCAAACTCAAGATCATTAAGAGAGTTTGGTTGGAAGAATGTTGTGAGGTTTTTTATCACTCCTAAAATAACGGCTTTGCAATCAGGCTCTCAGAGTCCGGGGCTTTGTTGGAGACAATGTGGAGCCATCATGGCCAACCATTTTCATGTCTTTTGGGCTTGTCAAAGAATTCAACCATATTGGAGGGAAGTAACTAATGAAATATGTAAGATGATGGGAATTAAATTAGACTACTCTTTTACTACTTTGTATCTAGGTAAAATACCAGAATTTATCCCTCACAAATACAAATACCTGCTAAAGATTCTCTTGGCATGTGGTAGAAAGGCTATAACCCGAAGATGGCTCCAAACTGACCCCCCAACATTGCACCAGTGGAGGGGGATAGTGAAAGAAGTTTACTGTATGGAGAGACTGACTTATATTTTAAGATTGGAATTGGAGAAATGTGTTGAACGTTGGGAAAAATGGATTATGTATGCACTGTGCCTGGAATAGTATGACACTGTACTTCGATGTATTGAGAAGAATGTGACCCTATACTGTTACACCCATGAGTATGTTGTATGTTTTTCCTTTTTTTTCCTTTATTTCTTTCTGTCCAAAATTCAAAATCCAAAATAAAAAGTTTAAAAAAAAAAAGAAAACCTTCTGCAGGAGTTTGATCAGCGTTTTGCTGACTTCAAGGCACGCTGTGACACTTTCCAGCTGTTTGCTGACCCCTTCTCAGCTGATGTGGAGAGTGTCCCAAGTATGTTGCAAACTGAACTTATTGACTTGCAGTGCAACAGTGATCTAAAAGCTAAATTCAGAGAGGCACAGGGAAAAGCAGACATGACTGGACAATTCATGAGAGAATTACTTCCATCCTTCCCTGAGCTGTCAAAAATGTTCAGTCGGGTAATGTGCCTTTTTGGAAGCACGTATCTGTGTGAAAAACTTTTCTTGACTATGAACTTTAATAAATGCAAGTACTTAGTGATGCCCATGTTGAAGCTGTACTCAGAGTTTCTACTGTAACCTTGATCAGGGCAAATGTTGCTCAGCTGTGTGAGCAGAAGCGCTGCCAGGTCTCTGGCAAGAAATAGAATAAAGCACAAATGTATTCAGGGATTGTATGTGTTGGTTCAGTGCAATGTTTCAATAAGTTATTAAAAACATGGAAATAAAAAAGTAAATTTTCAAAAATATTGCGCTTTCTTGTAGTGCTTGAACGTTGAAGTGGCCCTCCTATGAGACGACAATACCAGCAGTGGCCCCAAGCCAAATTGAGTTTGAGACCCCTGATTTAGACAGTTATAACTGACAGTTGTGAGCCGTCTCCGCTACTGTCATCTCTTGTTTGCTGGTGAAATGCATTCTGGGATACTTGGCTGTCCAAAGTCCACACAAGTCTCCTCCGATGCATCCTCGATATAACGGGCGGAGCGAGGACACATCCGGGTATCTGGACCGTACTGTCTGGATGAACTGTGTATGGAACAGAACCTGGGCCGCTAGACGACGTTTCACACGTTCAGAGGACACAAGTACAGAGAAGTTCACTGACTGAGAACCAGCCTATCTCTCTCTCTCTCTCTCTCTCTCTCACACACACACACACACACACACACACACACACACACACACACACACACACACACACACACACACACACACACACACACACACACACACACACACACACACACACACACACACACACACACACACACACACACACACACACACACACTTCTGTCGGTATTAAATCTTTAATAACTTAATGGCAGCTACGAATAATTACAGCAGGAGAGGAGGAGGAGGAAGAGGAGGTGGATGAAGAGGAGGAAGAGGAGGTGGATGAAGAGGAAGAAGAGAGGAGGAAGAGGAGGTGGATGAAGAGGAAGAAGAAGAGGAGGATGAAAAGGAGGAGGAGGAAGAGGAGGAAGAAGGGAGGAGGAAGAGGAGGGTGATGAAGAGGAGGATGATGAAGAGGAGGGTGAGGAAGAGGAGGAAGGGGAGGAGGAAGAGGAGGAAGGGGAGGAGGAAGAGGAGGGTGATGAAGGGGAGGAAGAAGAGGAGGGTGATGAAGGGGAGGAGGAGGAGGAAGAAGAGGAGGAAGAGGAGGAAGGGGATGAAGAGGAGGAGTGTTTGTGTGATTTTCAGTCACACAGAAGAAACTTTCTTAAATAAATACATATTGTTCATGTTTTATTGATTCTCATTCAGCTTTCAAACGAAGCTGCATTCTCTCTGCTGTCCACCAGGGGGCGACTCCTCTGGTTGTATAGAAGTCTATGAGAAAATGACTCTACTTCTCTCTTGATTTATTCCCTCAGTAAACATTGTAAACATGAGTTTATGGTCTCAATCTCTAGTTTCAAGTCTTCTTCAATACAGCATGATGTTCATTTAGTAAATGATGCTCCATTTAGAGTCAAACAGACCATAAAGCAGGGGATGCTTTAGGGCGGGGCTGCACTGATGACAGGTGGCTACCATGGTAACCTGTCGTCTGTCCCGGGCTCTACCCATCCTCCTAATATGGTCACTTCTGGCTCCAGAACCAAGATGGCGACGGCTGAACAAACCAGTGGACGACTTCTTCTTCTGGTGAACTCTTTAAACAACTTTAAAATTCCATCAGGAGATTTAAAATGATCACATGAGCTCACTGGCTCCAAGATGTGGCTAGCTTAGCTTAGCATAAAGACTGTAATCAAGTGGAAGATGCTAGCCTGTGTAGCAACAGACCAGCTAGCTTAACCAATGCTATGTTAAAGTTAATAGATAGTTGATTATGGAAGCTACAAACAGCTAGCATGGCATTAACGTAAATGTTTGTCACTAGTTAGCACCTTAGCTGTTAGGGGCTAAATAATGCTATAGCAGGGCTGTTAGCCTAGCTTTTAGCTTAGCTCATCAGTACCTCAATCACAAATCAGTCATTAAATGATGAAAGAAATACATGAGATCTGGTGAAAATGTAAAATATCATCAAATATTCTTTATTTTAATGCATTCGTTTCCTGTTCTGCTGTAAACGTGTCAATAAAGTTACATTGTCTGTGACCCATCATGCACTCTGACAGCACCTTTATACCATAATGCAACAGTAGTGATGATCAAGAAGCTTCAGTCTGTGATTGGTGCTCGTGATAAACCGGATCAATACTTTGATTGATTATTAATTCTCTGCGCCGGCTTCAAAGGCTAATTAATCAATGAACTGATGAAGAAACCAGTTCAGATCAATACTGATCACAGACTGAAGCTTTGAATTCAAAGTCAGACATTCTAACAGTGCTGATCAACATGTGATCAATACTTCCTCTTCCAATAAAAACACGAAACCTGGCTGAGGAAACAAAGAAACACTGTCCAGTTTAAAATCTAACGACTCTTAAAAGGGGCATTCAATCAATGAATCAATCAGTCAGTCAGTGGATCAATCAGTCAGTCAGTGGATCAATCAGTCAGTCAGTGGATCAATCAGTCAGTCAGTGGATCAAATCAGTGGATCAATCAATCAGTCAGTGGATCAATCAATCAGTCAGTGGATCAATCAGTCAGTCAGTGGATCAATCAGTCAGTCAGTGGATCAATCAATCAGTCAGTGGATCAATCAGTCAGTGGATCAATCAATCAGTCAGTGGATCAATCAGTCAGTGGATCAATCAGTCAGTCAGTGGATCAATCAATCAGTCAGTGGATCAATCAATCAGTCAGTGGATCAATCAGTCAGTCAGTGGATCAATCAGTCAGTCAGTGGATCAATCAATCAGTCAGTGGATCAGTCAGTGGATCAATCAATCAGTCAGTGGATCAATCAATCAGTCAGTGGATCAATCAGTCAGTGGATCAATCAATCAGTCAGTGGATCAATCAGTCAGTGGATCAATCAATCAGTCAGTGGATCAATCAGTCAGTCAGTGGATCAATCAATCAGTCAGTGGATCAATCAGTCAGTCAGTGGATCAATCAGTCAGTCAGTGGATCAATCAGTCAGTCAGTGGATCAATCAGTCAGTGATCAATGGTCCTCGGTGAGCGTCACAATCAGAGCGCTGTGAAGGCAACGAGCCAACATTCAACCAGAGAAGAAGAACGACGAGTCAAAGTACGGAAGCTCAGGAGTGCCAGAAACGTGAGGGACGATCAATATCATTATTATTATCCATATCATTATTATACTCATTAATATTATTAATACGATTATTGTCAATATTACTGTTAATATTGTTATTAATATTAATATATTCTAAAAGATACTCAGTAAAAACACCTGAAGCGTCTAATCTTTTCTATATGTACATATATATATGTATACATGTATATATATACATATATGTGTGTATATATGTGTATATATGTAGAACTTTGAATATCTAGGTAAAAACTGATGATCTAGTTTCACATTCAAACATCTGACTGATCTCAATCAATAATTCTTTTCATTTTGATTTATTGATTTTTGACACGTTAATAGGAAGTGAGGTTTCATTTTAAGCTGATATTATAAAGCATCTGATCCGTTTAATGATCTTTTTATTTTCAAAGTAAAAGCCCTGTTTCTGGCACTAACAGGCTTCCGTAGAAACCAAACCACAAAACAACAGAAACAAAATCAAACTATCTCTTAATAATGGATTAATACTCAGATTTCATAATGAAGTAAAACTAAAAGGTGATAACAACAAAAACAACAAAGCCCCGCCCCCCGGTCCGTGAGCAACCAATCAGGTGACTAAATCAAACTAAAACATGACAAAATCAGTGACTAGTATAGACGAGAAAATAAAAGTCTGACCTTCAGTACGGCGTCGTACTCGCAACCTTCCAGAGAGAGAGAGAGAGAGAGACACACAGGCACTGAGAGAGAGTGTGAGTGTGTGTGTTTATCCAGGTGTGTCTCATCTGTTCTCTTCAAAATAAAAGCTTGAGGAAAAAAGGCAAAGACGTCCGTAAAGTTTTTAGTTCAGTTTAGTCTCTTTTTTTTTTCTCACACACACACACACACACACACACACACACACACACACACACACACACACACACACACACACACACACACACACACACACACACACACACACACACACACACACACACACAATAGGGCTTCTATAATATTGTAATATAATATTATTCATAATTTGATCTCCAATAATCAATGTAACGTAGTTTAATGAAACATTTCGTCATATTTTCTGTGATTTTAGATCAATACAAATATGACTTTAAAAATACTGTTGGAGTTTATTCTGAAAAATAATTTCCACACACACACACACACACACACACACACACACACACACACACACACACACACACACACACACACACACACACACACACACACACACACACACACACACACACACACACACACACACACACACACACACACACGGCAGCATTCGTAGAGCATGGCTTTATCCTGGATGTGTGTCCGTTGCCATGGGAACAGACGTCAGTCCAGCAGCGTGCCTTGCTCCTGGGCCCGGGTCAGGCTGTCTTTGCGGTGCAGGTGGTGCACGCCCATCCTCTTCGGGCTCTTCTGCGGGCGCTGTGGGGGCGGCGGCGAGGGCGGGGTCGAAATCCAGGAGGCGGGGCGAGATGACGGGCAGGTCGTGTGGGAGGACGTCTCTCTGCTCCTCCTCCTCCTCCTCCTCTTCCTCCTCCTCCTCCTCCGGCTCCTCCCTGCGGGCGCTGGCGGGGCTGGTCGCCATGGTGACGGCCGTGTCGCCGCTGCCGCCGTCGTCCTCCAGGTCCATCAGCAGCCTCTCCTCCTCCGTGGCGCCGCCGTAGCGCCCCCTCCTGCCGGCCCGCGGCTCGGTGTCGGTGTCGGTGTCGAGGCTGGAGCCGCGGCTCGGCGTCCAGCTCCTCGCCGACGAGCCCTCCTCTCCGTCAGAGTACGCCGCTCGGTGGCGGTCGGAGGAAGCCCCGCCCCCCGCCGGCCTCCTCCTCTGCAGCTCCTGAGCCGTCTGACTGCTGAACGACGTGCGGTGAACCACCGAGCCTTCCCGCGCCGGCGCCATCTTCTCCACGAACATCCGCTGCCAGTTGGCCAGAAGGTCTTCCTCAGAGCTGCCAGAGCTCGCCAGCACGCTGAGGGCCTGAGGGGAGGGGCTTAAGTTAGTGTACCAGTGACAAGCTCCTCCCTCTGAGGGGAGGGGCTTAAGTTAATGTACCAGTGACAAGCTCCTCCCTCTGAGGGGAGGGGCTTAAGTTAATGTACCAGTGACAAGCTCCTCCCTCTGAGGGGAGGGGCTTAAGCTAGTGTACCAGTGACGACAACCTCCTCCCTCTGAGGGGAGGGGCTTAAGTTAATGTACCAGTGACGACGACAAGCTCCTCCCTCTGGGGGAGGGGCTTAAGTTAATGTACCAGTGACGACAACCTCCTCCCTCTGAGGGGAGGGGCTTACGTTAGTGTACCAGTGACGTGACAAGCTCCTCCCTCTGAGGGGAGGGGCGTAAGTGTTTATATGTGTGTGTGTGTGTTTATGTGTATATATATATTTGTGTGTGTTTAAATGTATATATATATTTGTGTGTGTGTTTATATGTATATATATATTTGTGTGTGTGTGTGTTTATATGTGTGTGTGTTTATATGTATATATATATTTGTGTGTGTGTGTGTGTGCACGTTACCTGCGGCGGGCTGCTGAACGGGCTGGACTGGCCGGACAGTGGCTCACTGGCGGCGTCCCGCTGTGGCGGCGGCGTGCGGTGGTGCCCCCACCAGAGGAGGGGGCGGGGCTTGCGGGGTTCAGGCGCTCGTCGTCCGTCTGCACGAGGCTCAGAGAGATGGCCTGCCGCGTGGCGTAGGTGCAGTTCGGCAGCGGGGAGTTTTTGGGGATCTTCACTTTGTCGTCCGAAGAGAACTCGATGACCTTGCGACCCGGGTACAGCGGGTGGGGGCGGCGGCGGCGGGTACGGGTTCAGCTTCTCGAAGGACGGAGCCCCGCCCGCCTCCTCGCCCCCGACTGCCCGTCCAGACTGCTCTGACTGCGGCAGGAACCGTTCTGCTGCGCCGCCTCCCGGCCGCACGCCGCCGCGGGGCCCGTCATGTCCACGTGCACGAACACGTCCTCGGAGGCCGGCCGGCTGCAGCTGCTGGACTGGGCTGAGTTCAGGACCAGCGGCTCGGGTTTCTCCAGGACCCGGGCGATCACCGAGGTCGGCACCACGTCGGCCGGAGTCAGACTGAGCGAGTCCGGGTCCAGAGCGCCGGGGGCGGGGCCTCGATCCGGAAGACTGGACTTCATGTGTTTGTTCAACATGGTCTGCAGCTCGGAGGGCAGCTGGAACACACACACACACACACACACACACATATATAAATATATATAAATATATACATATATATATATAATAAACACATATATATATATAAATATATAAACACACACATATATATAAATATATATAAAACACACATATATATATAAATATACATATAAATATATATATATAAACACACACATATATATAAATATATATAAAAACACACATATATATAAATATATATATAAATATATATATATAAACACACACACATATATATAAACACACATATATATATATAAATATACATATAAAATATATATATACAGTGGGGCAAAAAAGTATTTAGTCAGCCACCAATTGTGCAAGTTCTCCCACTTAAAAAGATGAGAGGCCTGTAACTTCCATCATAGGTACACTTCAACTGTGAGAGACAGAATGGGGGAAAGAATCCAGGAAATGACATTGTAGGATTTTTAATGAATTAATTGGTAAATTCCTCGGTAAAATAAGTATTTGGTCACCTACAAACAAGCAAGATTTCTGGCTCTCACAGACCTGTAACTTCTTCTTTAAGAGGCTCCTCTGTCCTCCACTCGTTACCTGTATTAATGGCACCTGTTTGAACTTGTTATCAGTATAAAAGACACCTGTCCACAACCTCAAACAGTCACACTCCAAACTCCACTATGGCCAAGACCAAAGAGCTGTCAAAGGACACCAGAAACAGAACTGTAGACCTGCACCAGGCTGGGAAGACTGAATCTGCAATAGGTAAGCAGCTTGGTGTGAAGAAATCAACTGTGGGAGCAATTATTAGAAAATGGAAGACATACAAGACCACTGATAATCTCCCTCGATCTGGGGCTCCACGCAAGATCTCACCCCGTGGGGCCAAAATGATCACAAGAACGGTGAACAAAACTCCCAGAAGCACACGGGGGGACCTAGTGAATGACCTGCAGAGAGCTGGGACCAAAGTAACAAAGGCTACCATCAGTAACACACTACGCCGCCAGGGACTCAAATCCTGCAGTGCCAGACGTGTCCCCCTGCTTAAGCCAGTACATGTCCAGGCCCGTCTGAAGGTTGCTAGAGAGCATGTGGATGATCCAGAAGAGGATTGGGAGAATGTCAGATGGTCAGATGAAACCAAAATAGAACTTTTTGGTAAAAACTCAACTCGTGGTGTTTGGAGGAGAAAGAATGCCGAGTTGCATCCAAAGAACACCATACCTACTGTGAAGCATGGGGGTGGAAACATCATGCTTTGGGGCTGTTTTTCTGCAAGGGGACCAGGACGACTGATCCGTGTAAAGCAGGGGTGGGCAATTATTTTTCCCAGGGGGCCAAATGAGCAACAGAAAATATTGTGGAGGGCCAGGCCAAAAGGCTGAACTCAATTCTGCATAATATTAATTATATTTCTTTATAAAAGCAGTATATAGCATTGTTTTGACAAGCTGGTAAGACTGGTAAGAGTCCTGCATGTTGTGATTAAGTAATGAAAAAGCAAGGTTGCCTTACAAAAAATGTCATTTATTCAATAAAACACCAAAACAAACAAAATGTGAACGTTTTTACCATTTGTGACTCATTATATTAGTGATCATTTTCAGGCACATTCACCCCAAAACACATTTTGAGTTCCATATACTGTTGGAAAGATGTTCTTAGCTTTCTAAAGACACCACAATATTGTCTTTGTACTCCAAATAGTAAGATACATCATATTATAACGATTGTCACTGAACTGTGATTTTGAGAAAAAGGCCTCCAAAGAAAGTGTCCCAGTTCACTGCTAACTGGTGCCTTTACATGCCAGCATTTCTAGTCCAACCACCTCATTTGGGTTTTTTCAGTTCTTTTTTCTTGTTCAGTGAGAGAAATCTAGTCTCTGTTGGGCTTTCACAAGTGCATCAAAGTCAGGTTGAATGTCTGAGGTGGAGATGCGAAGCACAGCTGCCAGATGATCATCAGTGAGAGAGGATCTGTACCTGGATCACTGAGAATGTCTGTTCACATATGTAGGTAGAGCCAAAGAGAACCAACATCTTCTGAGCATGTCTCCTTATGTTTGGAAAGTTCTCCTCCTTGAGAGAAGAGTAGAACTCCAGCAGTGATGCTGACTTAAAGTGCTCTGCCAGCATCAGACTGCAGGTCAATGAGGTCCAGCTGAACATCAGTGGGTGCATCAGCCACACTGCAGGTAAAGGGAGAGGAAACCAGCTGCATTTCATCCTCGATCATTCTGAGATCTCCAAATCGCCTTGAAAACTCACCATGCAGTGCTCCTAGCTAGGGCTGGGCGATAAACCGATTTTATCGATTAACTCGAGTGTGTAGCTCACTCGATTTGTTTAAATGAAAATCGGTTTTCTCTTCAACATCAACGTTCCCTCTCAGCTCCCGTAGTTCGGAATGAGCGAAAGTGATGCACAAACAAACATGGCATCGAGTCGGGAAGATTATGTTCCTAAGAAAGGCACGGTGTCATCCGTTATTTGGAATTGGTTTGCGTTCGCGAGGTCAGATTTAGAGCAGACAACACCCCGCTGCAAAGTCTGTTCGAAGTCTGTTGCTAGCAAAGGCAGCAGTACGACGAATTTACTGCAGCACCTCAAAAACATCCCGCCGAATGGGAGAAATGTTGCGCGCAGCGGAATGAGGGAGACCGCGGCACCACAAGCACCACACGCACAGCTACTAAAATACAGACCACCGTCACACAAACCTTTGCCAACTGCATCCCATATGAAAAGAATTCGGCCCGCTGGAAAGCCATAACTCAGCTCCTATGTATATAGCAAAGGATATCTGTCCCAATGTATACGGTGGAAAAGCCAGGTTTCATAAATATGCAAAAAGTTTGTTGTTTGCATGTTCTTACTTACTTATGTTCCAACTTAAAAAAGCACCTTATGCTCTCATGCACTGATTTAATGCTTTGTTGAATGTTATTTGGGCACTTTATCAGAACAACCTCTTATTATTATTAATATTTCATGTTTACAGAAATATTTTATTGTATTTTATGTTATGTTACATGTTACACTGTTTACTGCCATAATGCCTTTTTGGCTAGTTGTTCTTGATTGCACTTAAACCCCAAGGGGGGAAATCAAAATAATAAAAGGAAATATATTATTTTGGAACAACTAATTATTTGTCCTCTGCATATGATTGGGTCTGGGGGGGGGGGGGGGGCTAGGGTCAGAAAATCGATTTAAATCGGAAATCGGATTTTTGGTGAAGAAATCGGGGATTTTTTTTTTTAGGCAATACAGCCCTACTCCTAGCATGGATGAGTACCTGCGGAGGTGATCAGCTGATGGTGTGACTTCTTTCAGGGTTTGCATGTGAGTGAGATTGTTGCTGTCCAGGCTGTGCGTGTCATGAACAAAAGGCCCTTGCCTTGCAGTGCGGTGTTCAGTTCATTCATCAGTGCAGTCACAGCAACAGCAAATGCAAAATTGGCCATCCAGTCCTCATCTGAGAGCTCTGGGATGTCCTTGCCTTTCTTCTTGTAGAACTCTCGAATCTCTGCTTTCAGCTCCCAGAATCTCTAGATTCTGCCCAGGCTGAGCCATCTGCCAGCTGTGTGGTAGCCAATGTCACCATGTTCAGTCTCATGCTCCTCCAAGAGTGAAACCAACTGTCTGATTCAATGCTCGTCCCTGATGAAGTTAACTATTTTAGTTACATCAAGAACATGGTTCATTTTCAGCACTGACTTGCACAACACATGCTGATGTATAATACAATGCAAAAATACCAACTTCTGATCTGGGTCGATTTTCTTTAGTCACTTTATCTTGCAGACTTGGACAGCCGTTTCAGCCTGTCCCAAAAGCCTGTCCGACAGTTTTTTCCCAGCTGTCCCAGTTCAGACTTGGACAGCGTGTCCCAGTTCAGACCAGTTGTGACCACCAGTTACCAGCCTGTCCCAGTTCAGACCAGCCTGTCCCAGTTCAGACCAGTCTGTCCCAGTTCAGACCAGCCTGTCCCAGTTCAGACCAGTCTGTCCCAGTTCAGACCAGCCTGTCCCAGTTCAGAATCTACTTGAGTAAAAGTAAATATTCACTCTGTCCCAGTTCAGACCAGTCTGTCCCAAGAGTTAAAAAATACATTATTTCTGTTTTGTTTATGCAGTGGTGGGTAGAGTACTGAAAATCTATACTCAAGTAAAATAAAAAATACATTATTTCCGTTTTGTTTATCCAGTGGTGGGTAGAGTACAATTTAGACCAGTCTGTCCCAGTTCAGAGTACGTGTCTTCTTTCGAAATCTACTTGAGTAAAAAAGTAAATATATTTGTTATAAATACTCTTCATTTTAAAAGTAAATATTAGTTGTTCATTAAACATATTTGCTTCATTTTGTGCTCATTAAACATAGAACAATACATACAACAAAAAATGTAATTTAATTTCAAACAAATTTACACTAAAAACGTAAATTAATTTCAGCTCTGTTGTGCATATGACAAAAGTGAAAAAAAAATGTGAAAAGTACTCGTTACTTTTAATGTTTTATTTAGAAAAATGACCGGATTCCCTTTGTTACATCCGTGTAGGAAGCACTCTGGTCACGTGTCTCGGTCATGGTGTCTGGTCACGTGTCTCGGTCATGGTGTCTGGTCACGTGTCTCGGTCATGGTGTCTGGTCACGTGTCTCGGTCATGGTGTCTGGTCACGTGTCTCGGTCATGGTGTCTGGTCACTTGTCTCGGTCATGGTGTCTGGTCACTTGTCTCGGTCATGGTGTCATGGTGTCATGGTGTCATGGTGTCATGGTGTCATGGTGTCATGGTGTCATGGTGTCTTGTCATGGTGTCATGGTGTCATGGTGTCTTGGTGTCATGGTGTCATGGTGTCATGGTGTCATGTCACTTGTCTCGGTCATGGTGTCATGGTGTCTTGGTGTCATGGTGTCGTGGTGTCATGGTGTCATGGTGTCATGGTGTCTGGTGTCATGGTGTCATGGTGTCATGGTGTCATGGTGTCATGGTGTCATGGTGTCATGGTGTCGGTGCGTGCCGTTGCCGCTCAAATTCAACCCAGCTAGCAAAATGAGTAAAAAACAAACGTCGTTGGAAAGTTTCTTTGGGAAGGGGAAAAGGCCCAGTGAGGAGACGGAAGAAGAGCCTACGACTTCCAAGAAAAAGAAAGCTGCATTTAACAGACAATACCAGGAGTCCTACTTAAAATATGGATTTATTCCGACATAATATGCAGCGAGCGGCTCTCTAATGATGCAATGAAGCCACTTAGAGACCAAGCACCCTGCATTAAAAGACAAGCCTTCAGAGTGAACAAGAAGGACAGAAGCAATTACTGAGAGCCTCATACTTGGTGGCTAATCGTATCGCTAAGGCTAAGAAGCCATTCACCATTGGTGAAGAATTGATCCTGCCCGCCACTAAAGGAGAGGATGCGGTTAAAAAGATAGCACAGGTCCTCTTTCGGCCAGCACTGTCACTCGGCACATTCAGGGAATAGCAGAGGACATTGAGACACAATTGTTGGAGAGGATCAGTAAATCACCGTGGTACGCACTCCAGGCTGACCAGTCTACAGATGTTGACAGCAAGGCAATACTACTTGTTTATGTGCGATATCTTTATCAGGAGGATGTGCATGAGGATATCTTATGTTCACTATCGTTGCCAACCAAAACCACAGCTGGATGATTATATATCAGGAAAACTGAAATGGTCCTTTTGTGTCGGCATATGCACAGACGGAGCTGCTGTCTGGGTTAACTGGGATTAAGGAGGTTGCACCTGAATGTGAGTCTACGCATCGTGTCATTCACAGGGAAATGCTGGCTAGCCGAAAAATACCTGCGGAACTTAACAGCGTATTGAATGATGTGGTTAGTTATTAACCACATCAAAGCACACGTTCGAGCAGCTTTGTGAGGAGATGGACTCTTACACAGACATCAGATGTTATCCGGAGGGAGATCGCTGGCCAGAGGGTTTGAATCACGAGAGCCGCTGCAGAGATTTCTCTCAGAACAAATGTCACCGCTGGCAGCACATTCCAGTGAGAGGAATGGGTAAAACTGGCTTACTTGTGCGACATATTCAACCTGCTCAATGAACTAAATCGGTCACTTCAGGGGAAAATGACAACTGTCTTCCAGTTGGCAGATAAAGTAGCTGCATTTAAAGCCAAACTGGATTTGTGGGGACGGCGCGTGAACAGAGGCATAAACATGTAACAACAAGAGACTGAGCCTTCATTCACCCAGCTAGTGCACCATCACCTGTCTATGCTTCTAAATGAGTGTGAGCGCTACTTCCCAACCACAGAAGACCCACGAACGAACTGCCAAGGAACCAGGGGAATCCATCCAGCATGTCGATGCAAGAAGAAGATCAGCTAAATGACGGCGGCCTTAAAAGTATGTTGGAAACAACCACTCTGCCGGTGTTCTGGGTCACAGTCACAGCAGAATACCCTGAGATCGCCACAACAGCACTGAAACCCTGTTGCCATTTCCGACATCCTATTTGTGTGAAGCGGGATTTTCTGCAGTGACGCAACCAAAACTAAATATGGAGTAGGACGTAAGCAACACACTGTGTCATTGTCTCCCAGTATTCCTAGATGGGACCGTCTCTCCCACTGATTCAGCAATAGGCCTAATAGTGAGTTGTATTTTTCATGCACTTTATATTTGTTTTTGTGTTCTGTCTTATTGTGAAGGCACGTTTAACCGTTACCATAGCGACCAGTTATTACTCATGTTATGTTGTTTGCACGTTGTTACGAGTGCGCTGCTAATAAAGTCGATTCACGTTTATTATTATATTTAGAAAATACCAGTTTTTATTTTATTTTGTGTATTTATCCGCCGGTCCGTGAACATGTTGTCTAACATTAAACCGGTCCGTGAACATGTTGTCTAACATTAAACCGGTCCGTGAACATGTTGTCTAACATTAAACCGGTCCGTGAACATGTTGTCTAACATTAAACCGAACAGTAAACTGGGCCGTGTCAGGACATCGCAGCTCTCGTCCAAAGGAGAACAAGTCAAAACGTACCACTTCACGTTGCAGCTGAAGCTCCAGATTCAATGTCCTCCATCCTTCTCCTCACGGTTCCTGGATAGCGGGACTTGCTCAAATGCTTCTTTTTTCCAGGGCATGTTAGTGCTGCAGAGTCCACAAGAGTCCACATGTTAGTGCTGCAGAGTCCACAAGAGTCCACATGTTAGTGCTGCAGAGTCCACAAGAGTCCACATGTTGTGCTGCAGAGTCCACAAGAGTCCACATGTGCAGAGCAGAGTCCACATGAGTCCAGACATGTTAGTGCTGCAGAGTCCACAAGAGTCCACATGTTAGTGCTGCAGAGTCCACCAGAGTCCACATGTTAGTGCTGCAGAGTCCACAAGAGTCCACATGTTAGTGCTGCAGAGTCCACCAGAGTCCACATGTTAGTGCTGCAGAGTCCACCAGAGTCCACATGTTAGTGCTGCAGAGTCCACAAGAGTCCACATGTTAGTGCTGCAGAGTCCACAAGAGTCCACATGTTAGTGCTGCAGAGTCCACATGTTAGTGCTGCAGAGTCCACCAGAGTCCACATGTTAGTGCTGCAGAGTCCACCAGAGTCCACATGTTAGTGCTGCAGAGTCCACCAGAGTCCACATGTTAGTGCTGCAGAGTCCACCAGAGTCCACATGTTAGTGCTGCAGAGTCCACCAGAGTCCACATGTTAGTGCTGCAGAGTCCACCAGAGTCCACATGTTAGTGCTGCAGAGTCCACCAGAGTCCACATGTTAGTGCTGCAGAGTCCACAAGAGTCCACATGTTAGTGCTGCAGAGTCCACAAGAGTCCACATGTTAGTGCTGCAGAGTCCACAAGAGTCCACATGTTAGTGCTGCAGAGTCCACCAGAGTCCACATGTTAGTGCTGCAGAGTCCACCAGAGTCCACATGTTAGTGCTGCAGAGTCCACAGAGTCCACATGTTAGTGCTGCAGAGTCCACCAGAGTCCACATGTTAGTGCTGCAGAGTCCACAAGAGTCCACATGTTAGTCCACATGTTAGTAGTGCTGCAGAGTCCACCAGAGTCCACCAGCACTGTGACAGACCCCCCTCAGATACAGAGGTTATAGCGGTGTTTCAGTCAAGTGTATGTCTCCGCGTGCTTCGTCTCGTAATGGTGATGTACTCCTTAAACACACGCTTTACCTCAGACTTCAGTCAACAGATAATTAGCAGTCCGTGTGTTGGTGAAACCCTGCAGTCTACTTTCTTTCTTTAGCATGAGTGACATGTCTGAGGGCTAAAGTCGTCTCGTGAGTTGTGACTGCTCGTGCACGTGATTCAATCATGCGCACGTATTTGATTTACGTTTTGCTTCATTACGTGAATAAAACACTTCAAAATAAAAGCACTGCAGCTTTAGTCCATGCAAGAGGTAAAATTAGAAAATATGTTTATTTTGTAATTTCCAATCAACCTCACACGGGCCAGTCAGAACCAACCAAAGGGCCACAATGCCCAGGTCTGGTGTAAAGGAAAGAGTGAATGGGGCCATGTATCGTGAGGTTCTGAGTGAAAACCTCCTTCCATCAGTAAGGGCATTGAAGATGAAACGTGGCTGGGTCTTTCAGCATGACAATGATCCCAAACACACCGCCCGGGCAACCAAGGAGTGGCTTCGTAAGAAGCATCTCAAGGTCCTGGAGTGGCCTAGCCAGTCTCCAGATCTCAACCCCATAGAAAACCTGTGGAGGGAGTTGGAAGTCCGTGTTGCCCAGCGACAGCCCCAAAACATCACTGCTCTAGAGGAGGTCTGCATGGAGGAATGGGCCAAAACACCAGCAACAGTGTGTGAAAAGCTTGTGAAGACTTACAGAAAACGTTTGACCTCTGTCATTGCCAACAAAGGGTATATAACAAAGTATTGAGATGAACTTTTGTTATTGACCAAATACTTATTTTCCACCATCATTTGCAAATATATTCTTTAAAAATCAGACAAAGTGATTTTCAGGAATTTTTTTTCTCATTTTGTCTCTCATAGTTGAAGTGTACCTATGATGATACAGGCCTCTCATCTTTTTAAGTGGGAGAAGTTGCACAATTGGTGGCTGACTAAATACTTTTTTGCCCCACTGTGTGTATATATATATATATATATATTTATTTATATATATATATATATATATATATATATATAAATATATATATATTTATATATATATTTATATAATATATATATATTTATATATATATATTTATATTTATATATTTATATATATATATATATATATAATATATATATTTATATATATAAATATATAAATATAAATATATATATAAATATATATATATATATATTAACACACATATATATAAATATATATATATTAACACACATATATATACACACGTGGACAAAATTGTTGGTACCCTTAACTTCATATTTTGTCGCACAACCTTTTGAGGCAATCACTGCAATCAAGTGATTTCTGTAACTCTCACTGAGACTTCTGCACCGGTCAGCAGGTATTCTGGCCCACTCCTCGTGAGCACACTGCTCCAGCTGTCTCAGGTTTGAAGGGTTCCTTCTCCAGACTGCATGTTTCAGCTCCTTCCACAGATGTTCAATAGCATTTAGATCAGGGCTCATAGAAGGCCACTTCAGAATAGTCCAATGATTTGCTCTGAGCCATTCTTGGGTGTTTTTAGCTGTGTGTTTTGGGTCATTATCCTGTTGGAGGACCCATGACCTGCGACTGAGACCGAGCTTTCTGACACTGGGCAGCACATTCGCTCCAGAATGCCTTGATAGCCTTGAGATTTCATTGTACCCTGCACAGATTCCAGACACCCTGTGCCAGATGCAGCACAGCAGCCCCAGAACATAACCGAGCCTCCTCCATGCTTCACAGTAGGTACAGTGTTCTTTTCTTTGTATGCTTCATTTTTGCGTCTGTGAACATAGAGCTGATGTGACTTGCCAAAAAGCTCCAGTTTTGTCTCATCTGTCCAAAGGACATTCTCCCAGAAGCTTTGTGGCTTGTCAATATGCATTTTGGCAAATTCCAGTCTCGCTTTCTTATGATTTGCTTTGTCGTCTTCATGAAGTCCACTTTGGCTCAAACAGCGACGGATGGTGTGATCTGACACTGATGGACCTTGACCTTGGAGTTCACCTCTAATCTCTTTGGAAGTTGTTCTGGGCTCTTTGGTTACCATTCGTATTATCCGTCTCTTCATTTTGTCATCAACTTTCCTCCTGCGGCCACGTCCAGGGAGGTTGGCTACAGTCCCGTGGACCTTAAACTTCTGAATAATATGTGAAACTGTAGTCACAGGAACATCAAGCTGCTGGAGATGGTCTTACAGCCTTTACCTTTAACATGCTTGTCTATAATTTTCTTTCTAATCTCCTGAGACAACTCTCTCCTTAGCTTTCTGTGGTCCATGTTCAGTGTGATACACACCATGATACCAAACAGCACAGTGACTACTATTCACCCTTTAAACAGGCAGACTGACTGATTACAAGTTTGAAGACACCTGTGATGCTAATTAGAGGACACACCTTAGTTCAACATGTCCCTATGGTCTAATTATTTTCAATCTTTTCTAGGGGTACCATCATTTTTGTCCAGGCCATTTTCATTAGTTTGTTTTTTAAAATGATTCTGTTGAACCACAATTCAAAGCAATGTCTGATTTTCATTAGTTCATTTACAGTACATTTTTATTTATTATTACTTTTGTCAGTTTCAAGTTATTTCAGTGACCATTGTGGGTTTTTCTTTCTTTAACGGAAGGGTACCAACAATTATGTAAATATATATATATAAACACACACATATATATAAATATATATATAAACACTACGCTACTTCCAGCAGCATAATGCACCATGTCACAAAGCTCACATCATCTCAGACTGCTCTCTTGAACATGACAATGAGTTCCCAGTACTCCAGTGGCCTCCAGTCACCAGACCTCAATCCAACAGAGCCCCTTTGGGATGTGGAGGAACGGGAGATTCACATCATGGATGAGCCGACAAATCTGCAGCAACGTGGTGATGCTGTCATGTCGATATGGAGCAACATCTCTGAGGAACGTTTCCAACACCTTGTTGAATCTATGCTACCAAGAATTAAGGCAGTTCTGAAGGCAAAGGGGTCCAACCCGGTACTAACAAGGTGTCCCTAATAAAGAGGCCGGGGAGTGAGTCACACACACACACACACACACACACACACACACACACACACACACACACACACACACACACACACACACACACACACACACACACACACACACACACACACACACATAAATAAACACACACACACACACATATATAAATAAACACACACACACACACACTACTCACGTCAGCGAACTTGTGGTTCCTGAAATGTGACTTGTTGCATTTGAGCAGCTGGACAGCGAGATTACAGTCCTGTCTGTAACGCTCCTAAAGGAGGAGGAGGAGGAGGAGCAGGAGGAGGAAGAGGAGAAGAGAGGCCGTCAGCCAATCAGAACACAGCACTGACACAACCACAAGTAACAAAGGAATCATTAGCAGCACTCGGTCTGAGCATGCTCAGTGAGGAGAGTCAGTCAATGTGAAACTGATCAGAGATCAGTCTCATCTAATATGATTCTATGATCAATACTATATGTAGAACAATAAAGTAATGACAATTATTATGACTCGTTCCACAGTAGTACTAGCATCAGAGTACTTGGACTCGTACCACAGTAGTACTAGCATCAGAGTACTTGGACTCGTACCACAGTAGTACTAGCATCAGAGTACTTGGACTCGTACTAGCACTTGGAGTAGTACTAGCATCAGAGTACTTGGACTCGTACCACAGTAGTACTAGCATCAGAGTACTTGGACTCACGTTGAGCTCCTCCAGGCGGTCGATGGTGTTCTTGGCGTCCAGCAGTTTGTTGGTGAGCTCTACGATCTCCTGGTCCATCGTCTTTTTGTCCCTCTCCACCTTCCGTAGCTGTGGGAGGAGCAAGGACATGACATCACCAACTGTTATCACAGTGAGGCAGCCAATCAGGAGACTGAGGTGACAGGAGGCGGGGCTTTATTCAGATAAACTGGGAACTTAAATATCATCATTATTATTTTTATTATTATTACCATTACTTTTATTATTATTACTTTTATTATCACTCCACTCCACAGATGCATTATGGGATGTGGCGGTGTAGCTTCTGCTGAGAGAAGAGCAATAAGATTAAAGTTGATTCCAGAGTTCTGATGGCGACTCCTTCATTCACTTGTTTCCTCATTAACTGAGAGATCAATCAGATCAATCAGATCAATCAGATCAATCAGATCGATCAGCTTCCTTTCATCATATTAACTTCTATCTTCCAGCACAAGAGAAATCAAGTTATAATCGATAAGGTTGCCTATTGATCAATAGAATTACTGGAAGTCACATCTTTTCATCTCACAAATATAGATACATATATATTGATTTTAAATATGGATATTTAATATAAATAAAGTGAATTATATTAACCACCAGTATTTGAATGTTGATCCTCTATAAATTAATAATAATGATAAAATATGAATAGCTATATATATTAAAAACCCGTATTTTAATATTCGTCCTCTTTAAATTAATATTAAAATAAACTGAACTGAACAGAAGAGTTAAAATCAGCGAGTTATTAAAGTCTCGTAGTTTCAGACACCACAGAAGAAGAAAACTGAGGAAGAGGAGGAAGGATGTGAAAGAAACGCAACTGCATGAACCCAAGTCTGACTGACGGCAGCCTGATGAAGATGATGAAGATGAAGATGAAGATGATGAAGATGAGTCAGTCCATCACAGAGCAGCGGGAGAGAAGAGGACAAAAAGACAGAAGATGAAGAATATCAGAACGGGACAAAGACAAACAGGAAGTTTGGTTTGTTTGAATCCAAATATCTGATGAGACAGCGAGACGCCATGTTGGAGTGACATCATCGCGTACGAGACATACGGACATCATCGTCCCTCACGTTGGTTTGTGACGACTACAATGTCTTGTAAAGTTCCACCAGACAAAATGGTGGACAGGAAGCAGAGTATGTGATGTCAACGGGTGTGACTACCAGAGAGGAGACAAAGAGGAGACAAAGAGGAGACAGAGAGGAGAAAAAGACGAGGACAGAGAGGAGACAAAGAGGAGACAGAGAGGAGACAAAGACGAGGACAGAGAGGAGACAAAGAGGAGACAGAGAGGAGACAAAGACGAGGACAGAGAGGAGACAAAGAGGAGACAGAGAGGAGACAGAGAGGAGACAAAGAGGAGACAGAGAGGAGACAGAGAGGAGACAAATAGGAGAAAGAGAGGAGACAAAGACAGGACAGAGAGGAGACAGAGAGGAGACAAATAGGAGAAAGAGAGGAGACAAAGACGAGGACAGAGAGGAGACAAAGAGGAGACAAAGAGGAGACAGAGAGGAGACAAAGAGGAGACAGAGAGGAGACAAAGCCGAGGACACAGAGAGGAGACAGAGAGGAGACAAATAGGATACAAAGAGGATACAAAGAGGAGACAGAGAGGAGACAAAGAGGAGACAAAGAGGAGACAAAGAGAGAGGAGACAAAGAGGAGACAGAGGATA
>NC_072454.1:370383-377883 GCF_027596085.1 Anoplopoma fimbria
TGTGGTTCTTAGCTTCCTTCCCTTCCTCTTCCCAGCTGTAAGGGGCCGTCTACCTGGTCTGACAGTGAGGAGGTGGATCAGTAGACTCAGCTGGACTCTCTGCTCCACTGAAGCAAACAAAACCAGACAACTTCACCTTAATAAAATATAAATGTGGACGTCCTGAGAATAAAACCATGTGACCATGAACTGCTCTTCATCCTCTCACCTTCAGATTCATGATTTTGCTAAAGACATGCAAGGTTTCATTCTGTTATTGATGATTTGGAGGTCTTCTGTGATCGCTGTGGTTTCTACTCCGTCATGCTAAACAAGATCAGCTACTGCTACACCGTCATGAAGGACAACTAACCTCCTTCACTGGGCAACTAACCTCCCTCTCTGGACAACTTACCTCCTTCACTGGGCAACTTATGTCCTTAAGGGTCTGGTGAAGATGTGGGACGCAGTTTAAGGTTGAAGTCACCTTCACAGTTTCTTGACTCACAACCAAACAGACTGACACACACACACACACACACACACACACACACACACACACACACACACACACACACACACACACACACACACACACACACACACACACACACACACACACACACACACACACACACACACACACACACACACACACACACACACACACACACACACACACACACACACACACACTTTAGACCGGTCCACATCAAACACGTTCTTTTTAACCAGAGGTCTTTAGTTAGAGAACCTCACTTCCATCATTGTTTGCTGACATCACAAAGGAAACACAGACTCTGTTTCCTAGCAACAGAACAGCTGAACACACCTGACTGACATTCAACCTGTCAATCACCTGAACACACCTGACTGACATTTAACCTGTCAATCACCTGAACACACCTGACTGACATTTAACCTGTCAAACCTGAACACACCTGACTGACATTTAACCTGTCAATCACCTGACATTTAACCTGTCAATCACCTGAACACACCTGACTGACATTTAACCTGTCAATCACCTGAACACACCTGACTGACATTTAACCTGTCAATCACCTGAACACACCTGACTGACATTTAACCTGTCAATCACCTGAACACACCTGAGCCTTAAGCACTTTAAGGCTCTCTGGCTCCTCCTCTGTGTTAAATGTTTAATCAAATTGTTTACATTGTTTTTCACAGCAGAAACTACATTTTTGTTATTGCAGGTAACCTTACTGAGTCCAGCACCGGCCCTTCTCAGGTGTGTCCAGGTGTGTCCAGGTCTGCTGAAATTTGACCTCTTACAACCTGACACACCTGAAGTGTGTATCAGCAGAGTTCAGGTCAGAGTCTAACCCTGATACGTAAGCCTTTCAATGACTCAGTGACGGAGAAACACCTGAGAGCAGTTACCTGGAGGACAGGTGTTTTGGATTAGTCTGCTGATTCCAAGGTGTCCACAGTGATGTCACACAGGTAGAGCTGGCTAGTGTTTACGTGATGATGTCAGTACAACACGGGCTGTGGGCCAATCACACGCCACCTGAGAGGAAGTTTGTTGAAGGGATCATTGACCCCTGAACACCTGGACCTGGACCTGATCCTTCAGGGTCCTTTAATCTGGATCATCAGTTCAGTTTTTAAGGGATTGTCTTATTGATACATGTTAAAGCTTCTCGTGTTCTTCAGTCAGTGAGATCTGGCTGGAGGCTGCTGATGGACAAACATGACAGAACGTGTTCTGATGGGTTCCTGCACAGCTCAAGGGACTGGAGAACCATCGAGAACCATAAATGACTTTCAGGACCAAACCTTATCGGCAACATCTGTGAAGATCAAAACCAGAATAGACAGGTGGCTGATGTACGCATGGAGTCTCACCAAGATGCTTCAGAACCAAAGCGGTTCTTCTAGAAACGTGAAGCAGAAGGACAAACTACTAAACTCTGTTTATTTGTTTTCCCAAAAATCAATTCCACTACTTGAGAATCCCTGAGAGTCCCAGAAGGTCTCAGAGGGTCTCTGGGACTCCCGGAAGGTCTCTGGGGTCTCTGAGGGGTCTCTGGGACTCCCGGAAGGTCTCTGAGGGTCTCTGAGACTCCCAAAAGGTATCTGAGGGTCTCTGAGACTCCCAAAAGGTATCTGAGGTCTCTGGGACTCCCAGAAGGTCTCTGAGGGTCTCTGAGGGTCTCTGGGACTCCCAAAAGGTCTCTGAGGGTCTCTGGGACTCCCAGAAGGTCTCTGAGGGTCTCTGGGACTCCCGGAAGGTCTCTGGGGTCTCTGAGGGGTCTCTGGGACTCCCGGAAGGTCTCTGAGGGTCTCTGAGACTCCCAAAAGGTCTCTGAGGTCTCTGGGACTCCCAGAAGGTCTCTGAGGGTCTCTGAGGGTCTCTGGGACTCCCAAAAGGTCTCTGAGGGTCTCTGGGACTCCCAGAAGGTCTCTGAGGGTCTCTGGGACTCCCAAAAGGTCTCTGAGGGTCTCTGGGACTCCCAGAAGGTCTCTGAGGGTCTCTGGGGGTCTCTGGGACTCCCAAAAGGTCTCTGAGGGTCTCTGGGACTCCCAAAAGGTCTCTGGAGGTCTCTGGAGGTCTCTGAGGGTCTCTGGGGGTCTCTGAGACTCTCAGAAGGTCTCTGGAGGTCTCTGAGGGTCTCTGGAGGTCTCTGAGACTCTCAGAAGGTCTCTGGAGGTCTCTGAGGGTCTCTGGCTCCCTGAGCAGTGGGTCCTGTGCCCAGGTATAATCCTGACGTGTGATTGGCTGTGAGAGGCAGGTGAACGTGGTGAAGTCTGTGAAACACGCACACTAACTCGGACACGCGCACTCACGAAATGATTCAGTGAAGTCCGTGCGCGGACCGGACACAGGACCGGGACCGGACCGGACCGGACTACAGGACCGGACCGGACCACAGCACCGGACCACTACAGGACCGGACCACAGCACCGGACCGGACTACAGGACCGGACCACCGGACCACAGGACCGGACCGGACCACAGCACCGGACCGGACCACAGGACCGGACCACCGGACCACAGGACCGGACCGGACCACAGCACCGGAGCGGACTACAGGACCGGACCACCGGACCACAGGACCGGACCGGACCGGACCACAGGACCGGACCGGACTACAGGACCGGACTACAGGACAGGACCGGACTTCAGGACCACCGGACCGGACCACAGGACCGGACCGGACCGGACCACAGGACCGGACCGGACCACAGGACCGGACCGGACCGGACCACCGGACCACAGGACCGGACCACCGGACCACAGCACCGGACCGGACTACAGGACCGGACTACAGGACCGGACCGGACTACAGGACCGGACTTCAGGACCACCGGACCGGACCACAGGACCGGACCACAGGACCGGACACAGGACCGGACCACAGGACCGGACCGGACCACAGGACCGGACTACAGGACCGGACACCGGCGGCAGAGCTTACCTGTGAGGCCGCTGAACTCCCGGTTTCTCCACGAACAAGTCCCGGAAACAGGAGAAGAGACAGAGAGGAGGAGCAGCAGGAGGAGGAGGAGGAGGAGGAGGAGGAGGAGGAGGAGGAGGCCTCAGCGGGTACCTGGTACCTGGTACCGGGACCGGGACCGGGACCGGGACCGGATCGGGAGTCAGCGCGTCAGAGCCGCTGTGCTGAAGCTGGTCTGCTGCTCTGCTCAGCTGTCGCCATCTTTACCCGCGGGGCATGATGGGTAATCCTCAGGAATCCCCCCACACCCCCGTCAGACGTGCTGCGTGCTGACGTCACACCCTCATGAAGAAAGACGTTTAACATTGTTTGACTCTTTATCCGTGAAGTGAAACCACTCTAGAGTCCCAGTCTACTCCCAGTCTACACACTCCCAGTCCACTCTACACACTCCCAGTCCACTCTACACACTCCCAGTCCACTCTACACACTCCCAGTCTACTCTACACACTCCCAGTCCACTCCCACACTCCCAGTCCACTCTACACACTCCCAGTCTACTCTACACTCCCAGTCTACTCCCAGTCCACTCTACACACTCCCAGTCTACTCTACACACTCCCAGTCCACTCCCAGTCTACTCCCAGTCCACTCTACACACTCCCAGTCTACTCCCAGTCTACTCCCAGTCCACTCTACACACTCCCAGTCCACTCCCAGTCACTCCCAGTCCACTCTACACACTCCCAGTCTACTCCCAGTCTACTCCCAGTCCACTCTACACACTCCCAGTCTACTCCCAGTCCACTCCCAGTCCACTCCCAGTCTACTCCCAGTCCACTCCCAGTCTACTCTACACACTCCCAGTCCACTCTACACACTCCCAGTCCACTCTACACACTCCCAGTCCACTCTACACACTCCCAGTCCACTCCCAGTCCACTCCCAGTCCACTCTACACACTCCCAGTCCACTCCCAGTCACTCCCACCACTCTACACACTCCCAGTCTACTCTACAGTCCACTCCCAGTCCACTCTACACACTCCCAGTCCACTCCCAGTCCACTCTACACACTCCCAGTCTACTCTACACACTCCCAGTCCACTCTAGTCCACTCCCACACTCCCAGTCCACTCTACACACTCCCAGTCCACTCTACACACTCCCAGTCCACTCTACACACTCCCAGTCCACTCTACACACTCCCAGTCCACTCCCAGTCCACTCTACACACTCCCAGTCTACTCTACACACTCCCAGTCCACTCTACACACTCCCAGTCCACTCCCAGTCCACTCTACACACTCCCAGTCTACTCTACACACTCCCAGTCCACTCTACACACTCCCAGTCTACTCTACACACTCCCAGTCCACTCTACACACTCCCAGTCTCTCTACACACTCCCAGTCCACTCTACACACTCCCAGTCCACTCTACACACTCCCAGTCTAGTCTCTACACACTCCCAGTCTACTCTACACACTCCCAGTCTACTCACTCCCCATCATCATCCTCAATATGTAATAAATATGTAAGAACTCTCCTCAGGGTTCTCTGGATATCTCAATATATGACTTAATGAGAGTACTTATTACTACAGTACACACTGACGGTACCAGCAACTACTGTGTTCTGTAAGTACTACTACTGTGTTCTGTAGGTACTACTACTGTGTTCTGTAAGTACTACTACTAGGTACTACTACTGTGTTCTGTAGGTACTACTACTGTGTTCTGTAAGTACTACTACTAGGTACTACTACTGTGTTCTGTAGGTACTACTACTGTGTTCTGTAAGTACTACTACTAGGTACTACTACTGTGTTCTGTAGTGTTCTGTAGGTACTACTACTACTGTGTTCTGTAAGTACTACTACTAGGTACTACTACTGTGTTCTGTAAGTACTACTACTGTGTTCTGTAGGTACTACTACTAGGTACTACTACTGTGTTCTGTAGGTACTACTACTGTGTTCTGTAAGTACTACTACTAGGTACTACTACTGTGTTCTGTAGGTACTACTACTGTGTTCTGTAGGTACTACTACTGTGTTCTGTAGGTACTACTACTGTGTTCTGTAAGTACTACTACTAGGTACTACTACTGTGTTCTGTAAGTACTACTACTGTACTGTAGGTACTACTACTGTGTTCTGTAGGTACTACTACTGTGTTCTGTAAGTACTACTACTGTGTTAGGTACTACTACTGTGTTCTGTAGGTACTACTACTGTGTTCTGTAAGTACTACTACTAGGTACTACTACTGTGTTCTGTAGGTACTACTACTGTGTTCTGTAGGTACTACTACTGTGTTCTGTAGGTACTACTACTGTGTTCTGTAGGTACTACTACTGTGTTCTGTAGGTACTACTACTGTGTTCTGTAGGTACTACTACTGTGTTCTGTAGGTACTACTACTGTGTTCTGTAAGTACTACTACTGTGTTCTGTGAGGTACTACTACTGTGTTCTGTAGGTACTACTACTGTGTTCTGTACTAGTGTTCTGTAGGTACTACTACTGTGTTCTGTAGGTACTACTACTGTGTTCTGTAAGTACTACTACTAGGTACTACTACTGTGTTCTGTAGGTACTACTACTGTGTTACTGTGTTCTACTCTGTAAGGTACTACTACTGTGTTCTGTACTGTGGTACTACTACTGTGTTCTGTAGGTACTACTACTGTGTTCTGTAGGTACTACTACTGTGTTCTGTAGGTACTACTACTGTGTTCTGTAGGTACTACTACTGTGTTCTGTAGGTACTACTGTGTTCTAGGTACTACTACTGTGTTCTGTAGGTACTACTACTGTGTTCTGTAGGTACTACTACTGTGTTCTGTAAGTACTACTACTGTGTTCTGTAGGTACTACTACTGTGTTCTGTAGGTACTACTACTGTGTTCTGTAAGTACTACTACTGTGTTCTGTAGGTACTACTACTGTGTTCTGTAGGTACTACTACTGTGTTCTGTAGGTACTACTACTGTGTACTAGGTACTACTACTGTGTTCTGTAGGTACTACTGTGTTCTGTAGGTACTACTACTGTGTTCTGTGAGTACTACTACTGTGTTCTGTAGGTACTACTACTGTGTTCTGTGAGGTACTACTACTGTGTTCTGTAGGTACTACTACTGTGTTCTGTAAGTACTACTACTGTGTTCTGTACTCTAGGTACTACTACTGTGTTCTGTAGGTACTACTACTGTGTTCTGTGAGGTACTACTACTGTGTTCTGTAGGTACTACTACTGTGTTCTGTAAGTACTACTACTGTGTTCTGTAGGTACTACTACTAGGTACTACTACTGTGTTCTGTAGGTACTACTACTGTGTTCTGTGTTCTGTGAGTACTACTACTGTGTTCTGTAGGTACTACTACTGTGTTCTGTGAGGTACTACTACTGTGTTCTGTAGGTACTACTACTGTGTTCTGTAGGTACTACTACTGTGTTCTGTAGGTACTACTACTGTGTTCTGTAGGTACTACTACTGTGTTCTGTAAGTACTACTACTGTGTTCTGTAGGTACTACTACTGTGTTCTGTAAGTACTACTACTGTGTTCTGTAGGTACTACTACTGTGTTCTGTAGGTACTACTACTAGGTACTACTACTGTGTTCTGTAGGTACTACTACTGTGTTCTGTAGGTACTACTACTGTGTTCTGTAGGTACTACTACTGTGTTCTGTAGGTACTACTACTAGGTACTACTACTGTGTTCTGTAGGTACTACTACTGTGTTCTGTGAGGTACTACTACTGTGTTCTGTAGGTACTACTACTGTGTTCTGTAGGTACTACTACTGTGTTCTGTAGGTACTACTACTGTGTTCTGTGAGTACTACTACTGTGTTCTGTAGGTACTACTACTGTGTTCTGTGAGGTACTACTACTGTGTTCTGTAGGTACTACTACTGTGTTCTGTAGGTACTACTACTGTGTTCTGTAGGTACTACTACTGTGTTCTGTAGGTACTACTACTGTGTTCTGTAGGTACTACTACTGTGTTCTGTAGGTACTACTACTGTGTTCTGTGAGTACTACTACTGTGTTCTGTAGGTACTACTACTGTGTTCTGTGAGGTA
>NC_072454.1:382883-415383 GCF_027596085.1 Anoplopoma fimbria
TCTCCTCTCCCCTCCTCCTCCTCCCTCCTCCTCCTCCTCCTCCTCCTCCTCCTCCTCCCTCCTCCTCTCCTCCTCTCCCTCCCTCCTCCCCTCCTCCTCCCTCCTCTCCCTCCTCCTCTCTCCTCCTCCTCCTCCTCCTCCTCCTCCTCCTCTCTCCCTCCTCCTCCTCCTCCTCTCCTCCTCTCCTCCTCTCCTCCTCCTCCTCCTCTCCTCCTCCCTCCTCCTCTCCTCTCCTCCCTCCTCCTCCCTCCCTCCTCTCCTCCTCCCTCCTCCCTCCTCTCCTCCTCTCCTCCCCTCCTCCTCCTCCTCTCCTCCTCTCCTCCCCTCCTCCTCCTCCTCCTCTCCTCCCTCCTCCTCTCCTCCTCCTCCTCCTCTCCTCCTCCTCCTCCTCCTCCTCCTCCTCCCTCCTCCTCCTCCTCCTCTCCTCCTCTCCTCCTCCTCCTCCTCCTCCTCCTCCTCCTCCTCCCTCCTCCTCCTCCTCCTCCTCCTCCTCCTCCTCTCCTCCCTCCTCCTCCTCCTCCCTCCTCCTCCTCCTCTCCTCCTCCTCCTCCTCCTCCTCCTCCCTCCCTCCTCTCCTCCCTCCTCCTCCTCCTCCCTCCTCTCCTCCTCCTCCTCCTCCTCCTCCTCCTCCCTCTCCTCCCTCCCTCCTCCTCCTCCTCCTCCTCCTCCCTCCTCCTCCCTCCTCCCTCCTCCTCCTCCTCTCCCTCCTCTCCCTCTCCCTCCTCCCTCCTCCTCCTCCTCCTCCTCCTCCTCCCTCCTCCTCCTCCTCTCCCTCCTCCTCCTCCTCCTCCTCCTCCTCCCTCCTCCTCTCCTCTCCTCCCTCCTCCTCCTCCTCCTCCTCTCCTCTCCTCCCCCTCCTCCTCCCTCCTCTCCCTCCTCCTCCTCCTCCCTCCTCCTCCTCCCTCCTCCTCTCTCCTCCTCCTCCCTCCTCCTCCTCCTCTCCTCTCCTCCTCTCCCCTCCTCCTCCTCCTCCTCCTCCTCCTCCTCCTCTCCTCCTCCCTCCTCCCTCCTCCTCCTCTCCTCCTCTCCTCCTCTCCTCCTCTCCTGGTCTCCTGGTCTCCTCCCTCCTGTCCTCCGTTGATCTGTTGAGATGAGGAGCTGCTGATGTCTCCCATAGACAGAGCGTATTGATCATAGTGAGCGTATTGATCATATTGAGCGTATTGATCATATTGAGCGTATTGATCATAGTGAGCGTATTGATCATAGTGAGTATTGATCATAGTGAGCGTATTGATGAGCGTATTGATCATAGTGAGCGTATTGATCATATTGAGCGTATTGATCGTGAGCGTATTGATCATAGTGAGCGTATTGATCATAGTGAGCGTATTGATCATATTGAGCGTATTGATCATAGTGAGCGTATTGATCATATTGAGCGTATTGATCATATTGAGCGTATTGATCATAGTATTGATCATATTGAGCGTATTGATCATAGTGAGCGTATTGATCATAGTGAGCGTATTGATCATAGTGAGCGTATTGATCATAGTGAGCGTATTGATCATATTGAGCGTATTGATCATATTGAGCGTATTGATCATAGTGAGCGTATTGATCATAGTGAGCGTATTGATCATAGTGAGCGTATTGATCATAGTGAGCGTATTGATCATAGTGAGCGTATTGATCATAGTGAGCGTATTGATCGTATTGATCATAGTGAGCGTATTGATCATAGTGAGCGTATTGATCATAGTGAGCGTATTGATCATAGTGAGCGTATTGATCATAGTGAGCGTATTGATCATAGTGAGCGTATTGATCATATTGGGCGTATTGATCATATTGAGCGTATTGATCATATTGAGCGTATTGATCATAGTGAGCGTATTGATCATAGTGAGCGTATTGATCATAGTGAGCGTATTGATCATAGTGAGCGTATTGATCATAGTGAGCGTATTGATCATAGTGAGCGTATTGATCATAGTGAGCGTATTGATCATAGTGAGCGTATTGATCATAGTGAGCGATCATAGTGAGCGTATTGATCATAGTGAGCGTATTGATCATAGTGAGCGTATTGATCATAGTGAGCGTATTGATCATAGTGAGCGTATTGATCATAGTGAGCGTATTGATCATAGTGAGCGTATTGATCATAGTGATCATAGTGAGCGTATTGATCATAGTGAGCGTATTGATCATAGTGAGCGTATTGATCATAGTGAGCGTATTGATCATAGTGAGCGTATTGATCATAGTGAGCGTATTGATCATATTGAGCGTATTGATCATATTGAGCGTATTGATCATAGTGAGCGTATTGATCATAGTGAGCGTATTGATCATAGTGAGCGTATTGATCATATTGAGCGTATTGATCATAGTGAGCGTATTGATCATATTGAGCGTATTGATCATAGTGAGCGTATTGATCATATTGAGCGTATTGATCATAGTGAGCGTATTGATCATAGTGAGCGTATTGATCAGAGTGAGCGTATTGATCATAGTGAGCGTATTGATCATAGTGAGCGTATTGATCATAGTGAGCGTATTGATCATAGTGAGCGTATTGATCAGAGTGGTTATTGGCTCTTCTTTCTCTCATAATAAAGTTGCCGTGTGTGTTTGTCCCTGAGGTCAAAGGTCACAGTGTTCATCCATCACACTGCTGACTCCTCCTTTGGCCCCAGCAGAGGAAGGAAGGAGGTAGGGAAGGAAAGAAGGACTCGTGAATCATTTAAACTCCTCCGAATGTTAAATCGGGACGGGGGGGGGGGTCCTCAGCTGCTGTGGTGAGGGAGGGGTCAAGGCTGCCTCCCCTCCTCCCCCTCCTCCCCCTCCATTCTTCTCCCTGTGTAAACAGAGAGGCATTGTGAGGCAGGTGGTTGGACGGTTTAGAGCAGAGAGGAATCTCCCAGCTGCTCCTGCTCCGGTTCCTTCAGCAGGTTAGACCCTCATCAACCCCTCAACACCACCCGACCCCCCAACCAGCCACCACCCACCGTCTGAGCGGCGGTCCAACGCCGGCCGGCGGTCACATTTAGCTTCCGAACGCCGTCACAGACGGATCCAGTTACACCAACCAGAACTGAACCAGACTGGTGGAGCTCCGGGACTCAAACCATCGGAGGTTATTGTTATTATTGATTTGTGCTTATTCAATGTTTTAATGTCCCATGATGCTCCACATTCTGAATTTAACACATTTACATGGAGGAGGAGGAGGAGGAGGAGGAGGAGGAGGAGGAGGTGTTATAATTGGACCCCCCCCCAGAGGTGACAGTATCTGAGCTATGATACATTAACTCCACACATCAACCAGCTGCTTTCACAAACAGACTCTATATATAAATATATTTATATATTTTAACTGTCATGTGGTGGTCCAAGTTGTCATCAAGGATGTTCTAAGGGTTCTTTAGGTGGTCCAAGTGGTCATCAAGGAGGATCTAAGCTTTATTTGCCCTATAGGACATTCTAGTCATTGTAGTGGTCTTTGTTTTGGTTCCAGTGGCCATTTAGGTGATTGTCGGAGTCGTTCGGGAAGTTGAACACCTACTGGACATTTTAGAGAAATGTGTTCTCCCCAATTTATTCAAAACATAGAAAACATATTTTTAAAGAAATGTATGAAGGTACAACACTTCTGATAGAATGTGCTGTGATCTTCCTCGTAAACGTATTTGGTACTCACAAAAATCTGGATTCATTATTTACATGATTTTTAAAGAAGCGTTCGGACAGAAAGAATGTCTGGAGATTTCCTCTGAAGTGTTTCTGTTGTCTCCCAGCATGCCGTCTGTCTTTCCACTCTCACTTGAAGACATTTAAAAAGCTGCACCTTGTTCAGGAGAAGACGAGTCTCAGCCTGCCGGGACGAGTCCCGTCTACTGATCTGAAGTCAGATGGGTTCACTTACAGAGGCTTCTTTACAAACACAGACGCTGTCTGATGCCGACACGCCTGGCCTGCTGGAAGATGAGATATTTCAGACAGAATATATCTGTGGGGATTATCAGATAGAGGAAGACAGCACCGAAAACCGCAAACCATTCAGGGTAAAGAACCACTTCTTTTGACTCAGACTTGTTTTGGTTCCCTCTGTGTTATGACTCAGACTTGTTTTGGTTCCCTCTGTGTTATGACTCAGACTTGTTTTGGTTCCCTCTGTGTTATGACTCAGACTTGTTTTGGTTCCCTCTGTGTTATGACTCAGACTTGTTTTGGTTCCCTCTGTGTTATGACCCAGACTTGTTTTGAGTTCCCTCTGTGTTATGACTCAGACTTGTTTTGGTTCCCTCTGTGTTATGACTCAGGCTTGTTTAAGTTCCCTGGTTGTTTTGACTCAGGCTTGTTTAAGTTCCCTGGTTGTTTTGACTCAGACTTGTTTTAGTTCCCTCTGTGTTATGACTCAGACTTGTTTTAGTTCCCTGGTTGTTTTGACTCAGACTTGTTTAAGTTCCCTGAGTGTTTTGACTCAGACTTGTTTAAGTTCCCTGGTTGTTTTGACTCAGACTTGTTTTAGTTCCCTCTGTGTTATGACTCAGACTTGTTTTAGTTCCCTAGTTGTTTTGACTCAGACTTGTTTAAGTTCCCTGAGTGTTTTGACTCAGACTTGTTTTAGTTCCCTGAGTGTTTTGACTCTTCTTGTTTTAGTTCCCTGGTTGTTTTGACTCAAACTTGTTTTAGTTCCCTGGGTCTTTTGACTCTTCTTGTCAGTCTTTGTTCTAGTTGTCCTTTCTTTGTCTCTTCAGCCTGCAGTTTTAAATAAAAACATGTGTAAGATGAAGACTGAACCCTGTCCCACAATGTTTTGTTATTTAATATTTGTTTCTTATGATTTCAGGAAAACATAGAAATACATTTAAAAAGTGTGTGAATGATTCCAGAGTATAATAGTTTCAGGATAAGGAACATTTTATTTACATCGACGCTCTGGTGTCAAACCTCCAGCTGAGTTCACAACATCACACATCTTTGACTTTAAGTGTAAAAGTCCAATCAACACTTATTAACACCCGACTGAGTTACTGTCAGTGTGTCAGAGCGCTGATTCTCCTCCGGCTAGATTCAATCTAACACCACAGCCCTCTGACAACCAGCACACACACTCCAGTACGTGTGTGTGTGTGAGTGTGAGTGTGTGTGTGTGTGTGTGTGTGTGTGTGAGTGTGTGTGTGTGTGTGTGTGTGTGTGTGTGTGTGTGTGTGTGTGTGTGTGTGTGTGTGTGTGTGTGTGTGTGTGTGTGTGTGAATGTGAGTGTCTGTGTGTGCCCTGCAGAGAGGGAGTGTGTTAAATGAAGAGGGAGGACGGGTGGAGGACGGGTGGAGGACGGGTCTCCTGGTCGTTCGTCTGCAGCTTCAAACAGTCTTTAAAATAAGCAGCAGAGGAACAGTGTGTGTGTGTGTGTGTGTGTGTGTGTGTGTTGGTGTGTGTGCTGGAGGGCAGCAGAGAGCAGACGCTCTGAGCAGAATGTTAAAGAGCTTTGTGACATTAACGCAGCAGGAAGCTGTCAGATGAAGGTAAGAACGGCACAACTTTATTGTTCTCACTCTTTACACTCAGAGAAATGAAACACGCACAAACATGTACTTTTACTTGTGTGTGTGTTTATGGCCGTGACTCTGTGATCAATACTTTGATCAGTGAACATCTCCGGCTGATTGGCTGATGGTTCACTTTGTTTGTTTCATTGAGGAGCTGAATAAATGTTTTCATCATTCTATTCTATGGGAAGGTTTTGTCATGTCATCTTCTGAGGAGCTGATGCAGTGAAAGTTACTACTGATGGAAAGCTAACGTTAGCTTAGCAACAGTCAGAGAGTTCAGCAGCATCAGCCTGATGATGACGTCCGATGGGTTCCGGTCTCTAAACTCAAAGGAACCTCTACTGGGTTCTCTGGGTTCTACCACCAAGACTTAGTCCGACCTGTGTGGCCTTATCAAAGACACTATCCCATTACATCGTGGGAAACGTGGGACACCTGAGCGCTTCGAGTGACTGTATTGACATATTGGACACCTGAAGTACTTTTTTGTAATAGAGTATTTTGAAATTGTGGTTTAAGTACTTTTACTATAACAGAGTATTTGTACATGGTGGTTTAATACTTTTTTGTAAGAGTGTTTTTCTACAGTGGGGTATTAGTACTTTTTCTTTAACAGAGTATTTTTAAGATAAGATAAGATAAGATAAGATAATCCTTTATCAGTCCCACAGCGGGGACATTTGCAGGATTACAGCAGCAGAGAGGAAACATAGAGAGACATAAGAATAATAAATAAGTAAAACAGATAAAAATCCACAATAACTTTACAGCATGGCTTTAGTACTTTCACTGTAACAGAGTATTTTTACATTATGGTATTAATACTTTCACTGTAACAGAGTATTTTTTACAGTGAGGTATTAATACTTTCACTGTAACAGAGTATTTCTTACAGTGAGGTATTAATACTTCGCTATAACAGAGTATTTTTTACAGTGAGGTATTAATACTTCACTATAACAGAGTATTTCTTACAGTGAGGTATTAATACTTCACTATAACAGAGTATTTCTTACAGTGAGGTATTAATACTTCGCTATAACAGAGTATTTTTTACAGTGAGGTATTAATACTTCACTATAACAGAGTATTTTTTACAGTGAGGTATTAATACTTCACTATAACAGAGTATTTTTTACAGTGAGGTATAAGTATCTTTACTGTCACAGTAATAGTGTTTTTCTGATTTCCTGGTCTCATGTTGACATTGAGGAAACTGACAGGAAGTGGATGGTAGACTTTTAGTCTGCAGCAGCAGATTAAAGTTAAACTCACGTGTTCTGACTATGAGGTGACCTTTGGCCCCTGTGGAAGTCTGAGGAGCTCCATGATGAAATCACAAGAAACCCTGAAGGACGTTTCAGTTTCACTCTGATGAAACTCACAGAAACATCCCACATCCTGCTCGTGTCCACGGCGACCAGCCTCCTCCTCCTGTTGCTATGGCAGCCCCGACAACAGACTGTCAATGACATCACTTCCTGGTGTGTTTCAAAAAGCTCAATCCACGAGGATACAGAGAGCCACAAACAGCTACCGAGAGTTTAGAACAAAGAGTCAACGTGAAGATGAGAAAAGGTTCATGATACAACGAGCCAGAACCAAACATGACGCAGAACAAACAAAGCAGAACTAGAACATGCGTCTCTGGTAGATGGAACATAAGATAAGATAAGATAAGAACATGGACGCTTCCTGCAGAGATGGTTGTTCTGGAGCGTAAACAGCAGAGGCTTTTTGTATTCCTCCGTCAGTGATTGCTGACGGAGGAATACACCTGAAGGGACCTCGGTTCCTCCTGTCGGGTGGAGACGGGTTCTGGAGTGGAGGTTGTTGCTTCTCCTCAGAGTTCTGCCTCCCAACATGGCGCTCCTTTGCGTCCGTCTTCCCAGGTGTTGGAGTCCATCCTTAACGATAACTGCCTCTGTCCCATTACCGGGTCTGGAGTGAGTTAACAAAGGGGAGGAGTTCTGGGAGGTAAGTTAAAGAGCCCGTCTCTGCTGGCGAGTTCCAAGAACTTCTTCAAACTCGCCGTCTTTGTTCCAGAACACCGAACGCAGTTTGTGAAGATTCAATTCACATTACAAATATGCCTCAGAAACTCAGAACCTCAAACCCTTAGAACCTCAGAACCTCCAAACCTCAGAGTCTCAGAACCTCAGAATCTCAGAACCTCAGAACCTCAGAACCTCAGAGCGTCAGAGCGCCAGAGCCTCAGAACCTCAGAACCTCAGAAACTCAGAGTCTCAGAACCTCAGAACCTCAGAGTCTCAGAGCCTCAGAACCTCAGAACCTCAGAACCTCAGAAACTCAGAGTCTCAGAACCTCAGAACCTCAGAGTCTCAGAGTCTCAGAACCTCAGAACCTCAGAGTCTCAGTCTCAGAACCTCAGAACCTCAGAGTCTCAGAACCTCAGAATCTCAGAACCTCAGAACCTCAGAGCGTCAGAGCGCCAGAGCCTCAGAACCTCAGAACCTCAGAATCTCAGAGTCTCAGAGCCTCAGAACCTCAGAACCTCAGAATCTCAGAGTCTCAGAGTCTCAGAACCTCAGAACCTCAGAACCTCAGAGCGCCAGAACCTCAGAGCGCCAGAACCTCAGAGTCTCAGAGTCTCAGAACCTCAGAACAGAGTCTCAGAGTCTCAGAGTCTCAGAACCTCAGAACCTCAGAGTCTCAGAGTCTCAGAACCTCAGAACCTCAGAACCTCAGAACCTCAGGGCCTCTGGGCCTCTGGGCCTCTGGGCCTCGGGGCTCCTGGTTTCTGGTTTCCGGGTTTCTTTGTTCTTGAGGAAAGAGGTACACTTTGCCACCAGAACTGGCTCCATCACTCATGAGTGAGCTCCAATGTTCCTCCTGGCTTTCTTGGTCCAAATGGTTCTGTGTAGATCCACCTGTCCACAGCACTCTGCTGGTTGGTGGAGGAGGAGCTGGACTGGTGTTGATACGAGAACCTTCTGCTTCCCCTGGAGGATCTACTGGAGCTTCACCAAGCTGAGGACGATGAGATGTAGTACAGTAGAAGTACAACATGTACCTCTGAGATGAAGTACAGTATAAAGTACTATATGTACCTCTGAGATGTAGTACAGTAAAAGTACAACATGTACCTCTGAGGTGTAGTACAGTAAAAGTACAACATGTACCTCTGAGGTGTAGTACAGTAAAAGTACAACATGTACCTCTGAGGTGTAGTACAGTAAAAGTACAACATGTACCTCTGAGGTGTAGAGGAGGAGACGTAGAAAGTAATCCAGTACAAGCAGCTCATTTACAGTAGTTAAGTATATGTACTTAGTCACATTCCACCACTGATTCTTATGTTTGTACTCAGAGAATTTCATACTGGAGCTTCACGTGTGTGTGTGTGTGTGTGTGTGTGTGTGTGTGTGTGTGTGTGTGTGTGTGTGTGTGTGTGTGTGTGTGTGTGTGTGTGTGTGTGTGTCTGTCTCTGTGTGTGTGTGTGTTAAATTGGCCACCTGTTGCCTTCCATTCTCAAACACACACACTCCCTTCATTCTTTTCTTTCTCGAGCAAACACACTGAAAGAAAATAAATGTGTGTTCCTCACTCACATACCAAAAACACACACACACACTCACACACACACACACACACACACACACACACACACACACACACACACACACACACTCACACACACACACACACACACACACACACACACACACACACACTCACACACACAGACACACACACACACACACACTCACACACACACACACACACACACACACACACACACACACACACACACACACACACACACACACACACACACACACACACACAGACATGTCAGTTCCTGTCTTGTGTTCGTGACTGTAATCTCTGGAAAAATGATCCTGCTTGTTATTTCCTGCCGCCTGCCAGTCGAGTGTGTGGGCAGAGCGCCCTGAAGGTCTGTCACTACAGCAACAGGCTGAACAGACTGAAGCTCAAAGCAGGAGGAGGAAGAGGAGGAAGAGGAGGAAGAGGAAGAGACAGACACACAACATGAAGAGATCTGACGGCACAAACCAGGAGATCTGAGCAGAAGAAGAGGAAACAGGAAGCAGCAGGTAGGAACAGGAAGCTGGAGGAGCGTCACATGACTAAGCATGTCCAGGTGTGCTGGGACGTCCTCCGGTTGTGGTTAGCTTAGCTTAGCACAAAGACTGGAATCAGGGGGAAACTGTTAGCCTAGCTCCATCTAAACAGAGTGTGATTGGCTCGTGGTAGTCAGGTGGTCCAGGGTTAGAATCACCTGGAGCCGTTGTCATGGAGACACGTCGTTCACTGACCTGAGAGCAGCGATAACGACAGTATCCAGGTTTCCTTTTAACCACAGAAGAAGAAGAGGAGAGGATGTTTTAGTGTCTTCAGTCACATGATGCTTCACGTTCCTCATCGTTATATTTTATTTTATTCATCACACACAACGACAATCTGTTACCAGATATTTCAACATTTTCTTTATTTCAGTGTTTCATTCAAATTGTAAAATGTGAGTCTGTGAATCCTCATCTCCTCTTTCTTATGATATTAATAACATAACATTCATATTTACCCAGACTGAGTTTAGAAAGTGAAATAAAAGTGATTCAAAATGAAACATGTCACAGGATTTTACTGTTCTCTACCTGTTCAGGTACTCTGTTCTCTACCTGTTCAGGTACTCTGTTCTCTACCTGTTCAGGTACTCTGTTCTCTACCTGTTCAGGTACTCTGTTCTCTACCTGTTCAGGTACTCTGTTCTCTACCTGTTCGGGTACTCTGTTCTCTACCTGTTCAGGTACTCTGTTCTCTACCTGTTCAGGTACTCTGTTCTCTACCTGTTCAGGTACTCTGTTCTCTACCTGTTCAGGTACTCTGTTCTCTACCTGTTCAGGTACTCTGTTCTCTACCTGTTCAGGTACTCTGTTCTCTACCTGTTCAGGTACTCTGTCTACCTGTTCAGGTACTCTGTTCTCTACCTGTTCAGGTACTCTGTTCTCTACCTGTTCAGGTACTCTGTTCTCTACCTGTTCAGGTACTCTGTTCTCTACCTGTTCAGGTACTCTGTTCTCTACCTGTTCAGGTACTCTGTTCTCTACCTGTTCAGGTACTCTGTTCTCTACCTGTTCAGGTACTCTGTTCTCTACCTGTTCAGTACTACCTGTACCTGTTCAGGTACTCTGTTCTCTACCTGTTCAGGTACTCTGTTCTCTACCTGTTCAGGTACTCTGTTCTCTACCTGTTCAGGTACTCTGTTCTCTACCTGTTTAGGTACTCTAAATGATCCAACAACAATACAATAATAATAATAATAATGAATATGTAATAACAATGATCAGAATTGTCAGTAAGACGTTCACAGGTGTGAGTGGAAGAAGACACATTGAGGTCGGATTGCTCAGCTGACTTCCTGTCTGTAACAGGAAGTACTGGTTCATCAGCGTCTGAACATTTAAAGCCCAGAGAGAGACATCAGCTGGTCCGTTTGGTTTGACGTAGACCCGGTCCTCATGGTTCTGATCTCTTCTCATTAGTCGGGACCAGGACCAGGAACAGGAAGTGTGTCATCCCCGCCGGTTTATGATGCCTCTATGTGTTTACCAACGCTGACACGCTGACTCCAGGTCAGATCCACCAACACGTCTGTCTCTTCTGTCACAGGTTGTCTTCGTCCTCCGGGTCTCCAACATGTCCTCAGTCAGAGCTTCGGCCGTCCTTCTCGTCCTCCTCGTCTTCATCGTCCCGCCCTGCAGAGGTCAAGGTGAGGTCAGCATTTACTCTCTTACCAAACCTCATTCTACAAAGTGATGATTTTAGGTTTGAGAGCTGCAGAGGGACATTTATCAACCGCGTTTATCTAAACATTTCATTATTTGTTTCATTATCATCATTGTTATTAATATTATTATTAATAACAATATAATTATGATTTGGTTCGTTACCATAAACACAGTGAGACAAAGTAAACGACTGCAACAGTCAATTATCATAAAACAGAAAAATGTATTTAGGAACAGAGATTTAAAATAACCAGCTGCATAGTTTTATGAATTAATAACCGTGATATAAAATCTTTAGTGTCTCCAGGTGTTTGAAGTAGGAATTAAAGACTTTATACTACTTTAAACATCTGGAGACACTAAAGACTTTATACTACCTTAAACATCTGGAGACATTAAAGACTTTATACTACTTTAAACATCTGGAGACATTAAAGACTTTATACTACTTTAAACATCTGGAGACATTAAAGACTTTATACTACTTTAAACATCTGGAGACATTAAAGACTTTATACTACCTTAAACATCTGGAGACATTAAAGACTTTATACTACCTTAAACATCTGGAGACATTAAAGACTTTATACTACTTTAAACATCTGGAGACATTAAAGACTTTATACTACCTTAAACATCTGGAGACATTAAAGACTTTATACTACCTTAAACATCTGGAGACACTAAAGACTTTATACTACCTTAAACATCTGGAGACATTAAAGACTTTATACTACCTTAAACATCTGGAGACATTAAAGACTTTATACTACTTTAAACATCTGGAGACATTAAAGACTTTAAACATCTGGAGACATTAAAGACTTTATACTACTTTAAACATCTGGAGACATTAAAGACTTTATACTACTTTAAACATCTGGAGACATTAAAGACTTTATACTACTTTAAACATCTGGAGACATTAAAGACTTTATACATTAAACAAGACATTAAAGACTTTATACTACTTTAAACATCTGGAGACATTAAAGACTTTATACTACTTTAAACATCTGGAGACATTAAAGACTTTATACTACTTTAAACATCTGGAGACATTAAAGACTTTATACTACTTTAAACATCTGGAGACATTAAAGACTTTATACTACTTTAAACATCTGGAGACATTAAAGACTTTATACTACCTTAAACATCTGGAGACATTAAAGACTTTATACTACTTTAAACATCTGGAGACATTAAAGACTTTGGAGACATTACTACTTTAAACATCTGGAGACATTAAAGACTTTGTACTACTTTAAACATCTGGAGACATTAAAGACTTTGTACTACTTTAGTGTCCGAGGCGTTGAACGTCATTGGTTACATGATGCAGACTCGCTGATGAAGGCTTTGAGATGTGTTGAAAGCTCCGGAAGAAAAAAACAGTCAGTGGACCTTTAGTTAGGATCTGTTTGTCACAAAAACATGAATCCTGTTTTCAGATTTAGTTTGTTTTCACTTGAATGAAACTCGTGAAGTTTAAAAGATCAGAACGTTTGTTTGTCCTGAAGAATAAAAGTTGTTTTGGTCTGAAATGAAATCTAGAAGCTGTTCCTGTTTAAATCTAAGCTTCCAGCGATTCATTCTCTTCTTCTTGTATCACTTGTTCCTCTGTGAACTCAGCAGGTTTAACAGACCAGATCTTCTTCTTCTTCTTCTTCTTCTTCTTCTTCTTCTTCTTCTTCTTCTTCTTCTTCTTCTTCTTCTTCTTTTCTGCAGGAAGTGACTGCAGCTGTAACGTCACCAACAGCCGCTGTGATGAGTCCGGAGTCTGCAGGTGAGACCATTGATCCTCCACTGATCACTGATCAGCCCTAAAGCATCCCCTGCTTTATGGTCTGTTTGACTCTAAATGGAGCATCATTTACTAAATGAACATCATGCTGTATTGAAGAAGACTTGAAACTAGAGATTGAGACCATAAACTCATGTTTACAATGTTTACTGAGGGAATAAATCAAGAGAGAAGTAGAGTCATTTTCTCATAGACTTCTATACAACCAGAGGAGTCGCCCCTGGTGGACAGCAGAGAGAATGCAGCTTTAACACAGGAAGAAGTTTCTGGCCAACTGAAAGAGGTCTAGTTTCTGGGTATCTTGCTGATGCCCAGGACTAGATGATCTCTAAAGCCCCCCCCCCTGGATCCAGGACCCGGGACAACTGACCCGGAGTTCCCCCTCTGTTGACCAGTGAAATAGCAGACTGTTGTGGTTCAGAGGGACCCTGAAGGTCCAGCTCCACATCTGGTCCGGATCCTCCCTTCAGAGGGTCTCTAATCCAGAACCAGCGCCTCTGGATCCTCCAGGAGGAGTCGGGAGACGCTGCAGGGCGACCCGGCTGATGTCTCTGTCTCTGTGTGTCTGCAGATGTGACCCCGGCTGGGACGGCGAGCAGTGCGAGCGCTGCGTGCCGACGCCCGGCTGTGTCCACGGTTCCTGTCAGCAGCCGTGGCAGTGCAGCTGCGAGCCGGGCTGGGGGGGACGCTTCTGTGACAAAGGTCTGGACTCGTCACTCGCTCCTTTGGTTTGGTGTCTCCGTTTGTTGGGTTCTCACGAGTCCCGTCTCCGTTTCAGACCTGTTGGTGTGCTCGGACCAGCAGCCGTGTCAGAACGGAGCCACCTGTGTGATGGAGGACAACGCCGAGTACACCTGTGTCTGTCCCGCCGGCTTCCACGGCAGAGACTGTCAGCTGAAGACCGGACCCTGTCACCAGAGGAGGTCTGTGCAGGTCTCCCTACAGACCACCTCATCCTCTTTGTGACTCTGTGAAATCATTACTTCTGCTTTAAAAATGTCCTCGTGTGTTTCATGTCCTCATGTATGTTTCATGTCCTCATGTGTGTTTTATGTCCTCATGTGTATTTTATGTCCTCATGTGTGTTTTATGTCCTCATGTCCTCATGTATGTTTCATGTCCTCATGTGTGTTTTATGTCCTCATGTGTATTTTATGTCCTCATGTGTGTTTTATGTCCTCATGTCCTCATGTATGTTTCATGTCCTCATGTGTGTTTTATGTCCTCATGTGTATTTTATGTCCTCATGTATGTTTCATGTCCTCATGTCCTCATGTATGTTTCATGTCCTCATGTGTGTTTTATGTCCTCATGTGTGTTTTATGTCCTCATGTCCTCATGTCCTCATGTGTGTTTCATGTCCTCATGTATGTTTCATGTCCTCATGTATGTTTTATGTCCTCATGTCATGTCCTCATTTCATGTCCTCATGTATGTTTCATGTCCTCATGTGTGTTTCATGTCCTCATGTGTGTTTCATGTCCTCATGTATGTTTCATGTCCTCATGTCCTCATGTATGTTTCATGTCCTCATGTGTGTTTCATGTCCTCATGTCCTCATGTGTGTTTCATGTCCTCATGTATGTTTCATGTCCTCATGTGTGTTTCATGTCCTCATGTATGTTTCATGTCCTCATGTGTGTTTAATGTCCTCATGTCCTCATGTGTGTTTTATGTCCTTGTGTCCTCATGTATGTTTCATGTCCTCATGTGTGTTTCATGTCCTCATGTATGTTTCATGTCCTCATGTGTGTTTAATGTCCTCATGTCCTCATGTCCTCATGTGTGTTTTATGTCCTTGTGTCCTCATGTCCTCATGTATGTTTCATGTCCTCATGTGTGTTTTATGTCCTCATGTGTGTTTTATGTCCTCATGTCCTCATGTCCTCATGTCCTCATGTGTGTTTCATGTCCTCATGTCCTCATGTGTGTTTCATGTCCTCATGTGTGTTTCATGTCCTCATGTATGTTTCATGTCCTCATGTGTGTTTCATGTCCTCATGTATGTTTCATGTCCTCATGTGTGTTTAATGTCCTCATGTCCTCATGTCCTCATGTGTGTTTTATGTCCTTGTGTCCTCATGTATGTTTCATGTCCTCATGTGTGTTTCATGTCCTCATGTATGTTTCATGTCCTCATGTGTGTTTAATGTCCTCATGTCCTCATGTCCTCATGTGTGTTTTATGTCCTTGTGTCCTCATGTCCTCATGTGTATTTTCTGTCCTCATGTCCTCATGTATGTTTTATGTCCTCATGTGTGTTTCATGTCCTCATGTATGTTTCATGTCCTCATGTGTGTTTAATGTCCTCATGTCCTCATGTCCTCATGTGTGTTTTATGTCCTTGTGTCCTCATGTCCTCATGTGTATTTTCTGTCCTCATGTCCTCATGTGTGTTTTATGTCCTCATGTGTGTTTTATGTCCTCATGTCCTCATGTCCTCATGTGTGTTTCATGTCCTCATGTCCTCATGTATGTTTCATGTCCTCATGTCCTCATGTATGTTTCATGTCCTCATGTATGTTTCATGTCCTCATGTATGTTTCATGTCCTCATGTCCTCATGTATGTTTCATGTCCTCATGTATGTTTCATGTCCTCATGTCCTCATGTATGTTTCATGTCCTCATGTCCTCATGTATGTTTCATGTCCTCATGTCCTCATGTATGTTTCATGTCCTCATGTATGTTTCATGTCCTCATGTATGTTTCATGTCCTCATGTATGTTTTATGTCCTCATGTGTGTTTTATGTCCTCATGTCCTCATGTATGTTTCATGTCCTCATGTGTGTTTTATGTCCTCATGTGTGTTTCATGTCCTCATGTCCTCATGTGTGTTTCATGTCCTCATGTGTGTTTCATGTCCTCATGTCCTCATGTCCTCATGTCCTCATGTATGTTTCATGTCCTCATGTCCTCATGTATGTTTCATGTCCTCATGTCCTCATGTCCTCATGTGTGTTTCATGTCCTCATGTATGTTTCATGTCCTCATGTATGTTTCATGTCCTCATGTATGTTTCATGTCCTCATGTCCTCATGTATGTTTCATGTCCTCATGTCCTCATGTCCTCATGTATGTTTCATGTCCTCATGTCCTCATGTCCTCATGTATGTTTCATGTCCTCATGTCCTCATGTCCTCATGTGTGTTTTATGACTTCACGCTCTTCTCATCTTCTCTTTGGTGTTTTTTCTCCAGGTCTCCGTGTCTAAACGGCGGTCTCTGTGAGGACGCTGACGGCTTTGCGGTGGACCTTGCGTGTCGCTGTCTGGCCGGCTTCAAGGGGCGGCGCTGTGAGACCGACATGGACGACTGCCTGATGAGACCGTGTGCCAACGGCGCCACCTGCCTGGACGGCGTCAACCGCTTCTCGTGCCTCTGCCCCGCCGGCTTTACCGGCCGCTTCTGCACCGTCAACCTGGACGACTGCGCCAGCCGGCCCTGCCTCAACGCCGGCCGCTGCCTGGACCGCTCCGGCGGCTTCCACTGCGTATGTCGGCCCGGTTACACTGGAACCACCTGCCAGACGGACCGCGAGCCCGGCTGGACGATGCTAGGGTGGGAGGGGGAGGAGGCGGGGCCAGACCTCCTCTGACCACTAGGGGCAAGAACGGTTGGAGCGGCACCACCGACAGCGGGAACAGCAGTCGTCATGGCGACAGGCTGTTCAAGGTGACGGTGAGCGAGCGCCGCGCCGCCGGCCTGTCGGAGGTCCAGCTCATCGTCCTGCTGGCGCTGGCGGGCGTGACGTTTGGCGTGGTGGTGCTGACCGCCACCATTGTGCTGCCGGGTCACTGCAGGGCCCGAGGCCACGCCCCCTGCTGGACATCTTCATCATCACAGCGGCGAGGACGGCAGGGCGGCCGGCGAGCGCTGCAGGACGAGCCAGAGTGTCAGATCAGCTTCCTGAACGTAGCGGAACCAGAGAAGAAGAAGCTGAACACGGAGGTCATATAGACGGAGCGGGCGTCCGAGCACACAGCCAACAGAGAGAGAGAGGAGGACACGCCCTCTCAGCCCGCCTCAGGGGTCACAGGGCCCTCAGGTCTGATCTGGGATCCAGTTCTCCCAGTGTACGCCTGGTGTTAATATGCAAATGAGCCGTGACATCATTAACCCGTTAGTATTCATCATGTGACTCCTGTAACTCTGTTGGAGAGTCAGAGACACCTGGTCAAAACCTGCGCCTACATTACCCACAATGCACCTCTCGCTCTGACAGGTTGTGCGGCGTCCTGATGCAGAGAGGTTACAGAGGTCTCACTTCTTTCTCAGCACGTCCACATTTACTTTTCTCACTGTTTAGTCTTCAACTGACACTGACTCAAGTGACATCACTCGAGGTTATTGATCATTGATGAAATGATGCATGTTTAAAGTGACAGTAACAAACACTGGGACGGGGATTCAGAGCAGATAAACGATGATGAGATGTACAGAACATGTTTCATATTAAATTAATAGTATTTACCTTACCTGTATTTTATTTAATATATATTTTTGAATTAAGTTCTACAGCTGAGCATCTACAAATGGTCCTTTACAGAACCCTCCATGAAGGGTTCTTAATAATAGTCCTTTACAGAACCCTCCATGAAGGGTTCTTAATAATGGTCCTTTACAGAACCCTCCATGAAGGGTTCTTAATACAGAACCCTCCATGAAGGGTTCTTAATAATAGTCCTTTACAGAACCCTCCATGAAGGGTTCTTAATAATAGTCCGCTACAGAACCCTCCATGAAGGGTTCTTAATGATAGTCTGCTACAGAACCCTCCATGAAGGGTTCTTAAGAACCCTCCATGAAGGGTTCTTAATGATAGTCTGCTATAGAACCCTCCATGAAGGGTTCTTAATGATAGTCTGCTACAGAACCCTCCATGAAGGGTTCTTAATTGTCGTATTCTCTGCAGTACGTTACCTTTGCTCTATTTGCGTTTTCTGATGTTTACAAAGACGTACATACACAAGTACTGTACTGAGTATTTACATGTTCTGCTACTTTATACTTCTCCTCCTCTACACATCAGAGGTAATGTTATACATTAAACTGTACTACATCTCAGAGGTAAATATTGTACTTTTTACTGTCTTACATCTCAGAGCTACTCCATGTGCACCTTTATATAGCCCTTCATCACCCTCAGCATTGTGAAGCTCCAGAAACCGGTAGATCCTCCAGGGAGTCTTCATACTACATCTTAGTATCTTTATACTACATCTTAGTATCTTCATACTACATCATGGTTCGTAATGTAAACACTCTTCATGTCAGTTTTCTGCTCATATATATGTTGTGTTGTTGAGAGAAGTAGAGAAACGAGGTGATCCAACAGAAGTCTCTCTTTCATTTATTGGTGTCATTTATCAGACGAGTGTGTGATGTTCTGCAATGAAGCCGTGAATGACGAGCTCTGAAAGCTGGAGTTTTTATGTAACGACAGCAGAAGAAACGGACTGACACACGTAACACCACAAAGGTTTAATATGGGGATAATATTCAGGGCTGTTGTTTCTGGAAGTAAAGGAGAACACATCAAATACACATTTAAATCCCTTCACTGTTGATGAACATGAAGAGGTAGTTTTGTGGGTCGAGGCAGATTAAGAAACATGTTAGCTAATATATGTTTCTTTTAAGATGAACAGTCAGTCACGCTCCAGGAATGCAAGTTATTTAAAACGTTAACATTAACCAATGGACCATGTTAGTCGACCTCTACGCAGCTACACGACTACTTCTCCTCCACATGGCTGGTTAGCCAGCTCACTTGTCTGGTGAGCTAACTAGCTTGTCCATCTCCAGATAAGTGACACTTTTGTAGGATCAATTTCTGTAACCAGTGTAGCATTAAGGCATGGTGGAATTAGCCAGCTAGCTTCATTTCTCTCCATCGCTCTAATAGTTTTGTCTATTAGCCTATTAGCTGTAAACATTTGAATGATTGTGACATCAGCTAACACTGTTAGCCGTGTTAGCTTGCTGAGGAATGAGGAATCAGAGGCGTTGTTCTTAAGAAGCTGTAAACAGTTTAATTATTGTGACATCAGAGCAGCAGAACAAACCAACGGAGCAGAACTACATTCATCAGAAACACACTGAACACTGCTATAAGTCACTTGGTGTGTTGAGGTTTTGTGCCGCCGCTCGCTCTGTTCTAGTCTCTATGTACAGGTGCTACATCAAACCATGCAGAGCATGTGATTGGCTGTTAGCCATCAGGTGATCTGACAACCCAGAGAAGTGCAGTGAAGAAAAACAAACGGGGAACATTCAAACCAAACAAACACAATAAAGTGAAGATAGTTTAACAGGAAGTGTTAGTGTGTGTGTGTGTGTGTGTGTGTGTGTGTGTGTGTGTGTGTGTGTGTGTGTGTGTGTGTGTGGGGGGGGGTCACATTTCAGTCTCAGCCAATAAGCTCTCACCTAGACCTGATGTCAGCAAGACCATCTGTGGGCTGGAGTCTGAAAAGAACGACACATGTAGAGCTTCAGATTTAGAGGGTAAAACCACCAAGTCTGCATCTTCAGCAACATGAACTTTGAACTCTTTGACTACACATCCTGCTGAGCAGTTTCCAAGTTATTGATCCGTTTTTAGATTGATGCCTTCAACCAGAGAACCTTTTGTTTCACCTATGACAATCAATGTTGTTTAAAAAACAAGTTTAACAGAGAAGCTTGAAAGTCACAGATAAAACCACATTGTGTCACCTCAGTTTTAGAGCAAATTAATAAAACATAACATGTTTGTCAGTGAGCTTTAGAGGAGGCTAGCACTAGTCTTTATGCTAAACCAAGCTAACCAGCTGTAGCTCAATATTCAGTGTACAGACATGAGAGCATAGACTGTATAGAATATGGACGTGTTCTCGAGAAGGGACCGTGGAGGAGCTCCTTTATGGTCTAACATGTAGTCATGTGACCGTGGAGGAGCTCCTCTAACATGTAGTCATGTGACCGTTTATGGTCTAACATGTAGTCATGTGACCGTGGAGGAGCTCCTTTATGGTCTAACATGTAGTCATGTGACCGTGGAGGAGCTCCTTTATGGTCTAACATGTAGTCATGTGACCGTGGAGGAGCTCCTTTATGGTCTAACATGTAGTCATGTGACCGTGGAGGAGCTCCTTTATGGTCTAACATGTAGTCATGTGACCGTGGAGGAGCTCCTTTATGGTCCAACATGAAGTCATGTGACCGTGGAGGAGCTCCTTTATGGTCTAACATGTAGTCATGTGACCGTGGAGGAGCTCCTTTATGGTCTAACATGTAGTCATGTGACCGTGGAGGAGCTCCTTTATGGTCTAACATGTAGTCATGTGACCGTGGTGGAGCTCCTTTATGGTCCAACATGAAGTCATGTGACCGTGGAGGAGCTCCTTTATGGTCTAACATGTAGTCATGTGACCGTGGAGGAGCTCCTTTATGGTCTAACATGTAGTCATGTGACCGTGGTGGAGCTCCTTTATGGTCCAACATGTAGTCATGTGACCGTGGTGGAGCTCCTTTATGGTCCAACATGAAGTCATGTGACCGTGGAGGAGCTCCTTTATGGTCTAACATGTAGTCATGTGACCGTGGAGGAGCTCCTTTATGGTCTAACATGTAGTCATGTGACCGTGGTGGAGCTCCTTTATGGTCCAACATGAAGTCATGTGACCGTGGAGGAGCTCCTTTATGGTCTAACATGTAGTCATGTGACCGTGGTGGAGCTCCTTTATGGTCCAACATGAAGTCATGTGACCGTGGAGGAGCTCCTTTATGGTCTAACATGTAGTCATGTGACCGTGGTGGAGCTCCTTTATGGTCCAACATGTAGTCATGTGACCGTGGTGGAGCTCCTTTATGGTCCAACATGAAGTCATGTGACCGTGGAGGAGCTCCTTTATGGTCTAACATAGTCAGTCATGTGACATGTCATGGAGGAGCTCCTTTATGGTTAACATGGTCGTGGAACATGGTCTAACATGTAGTCATGTGACCGTGGAGGAGCTCCTTTATGGTCTAACATGTAGTCATGTGACCGTGGAGGAGCTCCTTTATGGTCTAACATGTAGTCATGTGACCGTGGAGGAGCTCCTTTATGGTCTAACATGTAGTCATGTGACCGTGGAGGAGCTCCTTTATGGTCCAACATGAAGTCATGTGACCGTGGTGGAGCTCCTTTATGGTCCAACATGTAGTCATGTGACCGTGGAGGAGCTCCTTTATGGTCTAACATGTAGTCATGTGACCGTGGTTTTCCTTTGGGTGTTCATTATTCGGAATAGGAATATAGAATATTTTTTATAAACTGGGATAGAAAACCAGTAAAACCAGATTCACATCTAGACCTCTATTATTCAGGACACAAAACCTCCTACCGTCACGGAGGACACCTAACACAACAGAACCAGCTAATACTGGGTCAACTGGGACTCCTCCAGATATACTGTGTCCAGTGGGACAGACTGGGCTTAAGTAGGACAGCACCAGGCTAAAACTGTGAAAGAACCAGTATGGTAAACTACACCAGTAGAACCAATATGGTGAACTACACCAGTAGAACCAGTAGAAATAGTATAGTAAACTACACCAGTAAAACCAGTATGGTAAACTTCACCAGTAGAACCAGTGTGGTAAACTTCACCAGTAGAACCAGTATGGTAAACTACACCAGTAGAACCAGTATAGTAAACTACACCAGTAGAACCAGTAAAAACCAGTATGGTAAACTTCACCAGTAGAACCAGTATGGTAAACTTCACCAGTAGAACCAGTATGGTGAACTACGCCAGTAGAACCAGTGTGGTAAACTTCACCAGTAGAACCAGTGTGGTAAACTTCACCAGTAGAACCAGTATGGTAAACTACACCAGTAGAACCAGTATATTAAACTACACCAGTAGAACCAGTAAAACCAGTATGGTAAACTTCACCAGTAGAACCAGTATGGTAAACTTCACCAGTAGAACCAGTATGGTGAACTACGCCAGTAGAACCAGTGTGGTAAACTTCACCAGTAGAACCAGTGTGGTAAACTTCACCAGTAGAACCAGTATGGTAAACTTCACCAGTAGAACCAGTATGGTGAACTACGCCAGTAGAACCAGTAGAAATAGTATGGTAAACTACACCAGTAGAACCAGTATGGTGAACTACACCAGTAGAACCAGTAGAAATAGTATGGTAAACTACACCAGTAGAACCAGTATGGTGAACTACACCAGTAGAACCAGTAGAAATAGTATGGTGAACTACACCAGTAGAACCAGTAGAACCAGTATAGTAAACTCCACCAGTAGAACCAGTGAAGGATCCTGCATCAGGAAACCAGCATCATAAAGTGGTTAAGTAAACTTCTGTACTGGTGCTGTACTGGTTTTGTGCAGTCTGAACCAGTCTTGCTGTCTTTGTAAAGGGGGACAGTCTGGGGGTGAGGAGAGGGGGGTGTTCAGCCCTTACTGCTGTGGGGGAGCCAGGTGGGGGGCTGGTACTTGTCTCTGATTGGCTGGTACTTGTCTCTGTAGGCGGGGCCATGCTGGAGGGGCGGGGCCTCTCGGTCCTCGTCCTCCTCCCCTTCAGACAGCAGGTCACAGATCTGCTGCTGCAGCTCCGGACCGATGTCGTTCTCCGCCAGGACCAGAACCCTCAGACTGGTGGGGTAGTTCTCCACCATGTCCAAGAACACCTAGACACAGAGACCACGTCAGACACAACTTTATTTATACACACATTAGAAACAACAAGGCAGACGGGCCTCTATTGGCTGAGAGGTCTGTGATGTCACACGGTACCATGGTCCAAAACTACATCACAGCTTGCAGACAGCAGAACCGTTAGACCGGGTTTGTCATCAGACCAGGTCCACGTGTGAACCGCTTTGACATAAATCATATGTATATATATATATATAATATGTGTGTGTGTGTGCGTGTGTCAGTGTGTGTGTGCGTGCGTGTGTCAGTGTGTGTGTGCGTGCGTGTGTCAGTGTGTGTGTGTGTGTGTGTGTGTGTCAGTGCGTGTGTCAGTGCGTGAGTGTGTCAGTGTGTGTGTGTGTGCGTGTGTCAGTGTGTGTGTGTGTGTGTCAGTGCGTGAGTGTGTCAGTGTGTGCGTGTGTGTGTGTGTGTGTGTGTGTGTGTGTGTGTGTGTGTGTGTGTGTGTGTGTGTGTGAGTGACTGAGCAGTGACATCACACACTGACGATGACATGTGATGATGATCTGCTGTGTGATTGGTCGACCTGTGCTGATTGGTTGGTCAGTCCGGTTCCCTCCAGGTCCAGAACCTCCAGGGTTCTACTGGACGCCACGGCAACCGCCAGCATCCCTGCAATCTGATCACCTGGAAACAGAACCAGAACATGTGATGTGTAGTGTGGTGGAGTACACGGTGGAGTACACGGTGTAGTACACGGTGTAGTACACGGTGGAGTGTGGTGTAGTACACAGTGTAGTGTGGTGCAGTACACCATGTGGCCTGTAGAGGCGCTGTTACCCAGCGGGTTGTAGTCCAGGTTGAGCACTCGGAGCTGGGAGCTGTGAGCCACAGCGATGGCGAGTCGAGCCCAGCCTTTGGAGCTGATTCCTGGGTTAGCACTCAGAGTCAGCTCCCTCAGACCTGCAGACAACCACAAACACAGACGATCACTTTAAGGCTGACTGATCACGTGATCAGGTGATCCTGATCCAGGTTCACGTTCTTAAATGAAATCCTTCTTTAACGTCACCATTGTTCTCAGTAAATATATTTCTAAAGGTGCTATTGACATGAAATGTTCACCAGATGTCGGTAACAACCCAAGTAATCCATACATACAAAGAAAACCAAACAAATACGTTAAGGAATTAAGTTATGTGTAATAAAATGGAATGACACAGGGAAAAAGTATTGAACACGCTTACTGAAATGTATTTAATACTTGGTACAGAAGCCTTTGTTGGTAATGACAGCTTCAAGACGCCTCCTGTATGGAGAAACTAGTGGCATGCATTGCTCAGGTGTGATTTTGGCCCATTCTTCCACACAAACAGTCTTCAAATCTTGAAGGTTCCGTGGGCCTCTTCTATGAACTCTGATCTTTAGTTCTTTCCATAGATTTTCTATTGGATTCAAGTCAGGTGATTGGCTGGGCCATTCTAGCAGCTTTATTTTCTTTCTCTGAAACCAATGGAGAGTTTCCTTGGCTGTGTGTTTGGGATCATTGTCTTGCTGAAATGTCCACCCTCGTTTCATCTTCATCATCCTGCTGGATGGCAGCAGATTTTTATCAAGAATGTCTCGGTACATTTTTCCATTCATCCTTCCTTCAATTATATGAAGTTTGCCAGTGCCGTATGCTGAAAAACAGCCCCACACCATGATGTTCCACCTCCAAACTTCACTGTTGGTATGGTGTTTTTGGGGTGATGTGCAGTGCCATTTGACCTCCAAACATGGTGTGTATTATGGCATCCAAAGAGTTCCATGTTGGTCTCATCTGACCAGACTATATTCTCCCAGTATTTCACAGGCTTGTCTAAATGTTGTGCAGCAAACTTTAAACGAGCTTCAACATGCTTTTTCTTCAGCAATGGAGTCTTGCGTGGTGAGCGTCCATACAGGCCACGGCGGTTGATGCATTACTTATTGTTTTCTTTGAAACAATTGTACCTGCTAATTCCAGGTCTTTCTGAAGCTCTCCACTAGTGCTCCTTGGCTCTTGGACAACTCTTCTGATAATTATTTTCACTCCTCTGTCAGAAATCTTGCGAGGAGCACCTGGTCGTGGCCGGTTTATGGTGAAATGATGTTCTTTCCACTTCCGGATTATGGCCCCAACAGTGCTCACTGGAACATTCAGAAGTTTAGAAATCCTTCTGTAACCAATGCCATCAGTATGTTCTGCAACAATAAGGTTGTGAAGGTCTTGAGAGAGCTCTTTGCTTTTACCCATCATGAGATGTTTCTTGTGTGACACCTTGGTAACGAGACACCTTTTTATAGGCCATCAGTTGGGACTGAACCAGCTGATATTCATTTGCACTGACAAGGGGCAGGATTGCTTTCTAATTACTGATAGATTTCAGCTGGTGTCTTGGCTTTCCATGCCTTTTTGCACCTCCCTTTCTTCATGTGTTCAATACTTTTTCCCTGTGTCATTCCATTTTATTATATATAACTTAATTTCTGAACTTATTTGTTTGATTTTCTTTGTATGTATGGATTACTTGGGTTGTTACCGACATCTGGTGAAAATATCATGTCAATAGCACCTTTAGAAATATATTTACTGAGAAAAATGGTGACGTGTTCAATACTTATTTTACCCGCTGTATATATATATATATACACATCATATATCATGTGACCGTGTCATGTGACTAGGTTCATTCGAGGTGAGTTGTTTTTCTCCTAACGGTGGCGAGAGCAGCATCAGGGGGCGCTTAAGGAAACCTGCGGTGAAGTCGGACAGTTTTCAGCCTTCAATGAAAACACAGGAAGTCCTTGAAATGTTTACTTCCTGTTTGTTACATTTGTAGGCTACCTGTAGTTTCAGACTACGTTTGGAGATCTTCTTATTTATTAAACTATGTCATTATTATAATGAGGATATACGATTGGGCATATTTTAGTTCTTGGATGTCATATTTATTTAAACATTTATATATAATCTGTGGACTGAAAACATGTTGACATCAAGGTGGAATCAGGCTTTATCAATTAATATCTATATTTACAGATACTGAATAAATAAGCTTATGTATTATTATTGTTATTGTTATTATTATTGTTATTATTGCTATTATTATTGTTATTATTATTGTTATTATTATTGTTATTATCTCCTTCCGCTTATCCGGGGCCGGGTCGCGGGGGCAGCAAGCTAAGGAGGGTCCTCCAGACGTCCTTCTCCCCAGCAACACTTTCCAGCTCCTCCTGGGGAACCCAGAGGCGTTCCCAGGCCAGACGAGATATATAATCTCTCCAACGTGTTCTGGGTCTACCCCGGGGCCTCTTACCAGTTGGACGTGCCTGGAAAACCTCTAAAGGGAGGCGTCCAGGAGGCATCCTGATCAGATGCCCGAGCCACCTCAGCTGGCACCTTTCGGCGCGAAGGAGCAGCGGCTCTACTCCGAGCTCCCTCCGGATGTCTGAGCTCCTCACCCTCTCTCTAAGGCTGAGCCCAGCCACCCTACGAAGGAAGCTCATTTCGGCCGCTTGTATTCGCGATCTCATTCTTTCGGTCACTACCCAAAGCTCATGACCATAGGTGAGGGTTGGAACGTAGATGGACTGGTAAATCGAGAGCTTTGCCTTTCGGCTGAGCTCCTTCTTCACCAAAACGGTCCGGTACAACGCCCGCATCACTGCTGACGCTGCACCGAACCGCCTGTCCATCTCCCGCTCCATTTTACCCTCACTCGTGAATAAGATCCCGAGATACTTGAACTCCCTCGCTTGGGGCAGTGACTCACTCCCAACCCAGAGGGTGCAATCCACCGTTTTCCGGAAGAGAACCATGGCCTCAGACTTGGAGGTACTGACTCTCATCCCGACCGCTTCACACTCGGCTGTGAACCGCCCCAGTGCGTGCTGAAGATCACGTTCTGAGAAGCCAACAGAACCACATCATCTGCAAAAAGCAGGGATGCGATTCTGAGGTCCCCAAACCGGAAACTCTCCTCCCCCGGCTGCGCCTTGAAATCCTGTCCATGAAAATCACAAACAGGATTGGTGACAATGGGCAGCCCTGGCGGAGGCCAACACGCACTGGGAACAAGCTCGACTTTGTGCCGAGTATCCGGACACAGCTCTCACTTTGGTCATACAAGGACCGAATGGCTCGTAGTAACGAACCAGGTACCCCATATTCCCGCAGTACCCCCACAGGACTCCCCGAGGGACACGGTCGAAGGCCTTCTCCAAGTCCACAAAACACATGTAGACTGGATGAGCAAACTCCCATGCACCCTCCAACAGACCTGCAAGGGTAAAGAGCTGGTCCGCTGTTCCACGGCCAGGACGGAATCCGCATTGCTCCTCCTGAATCTGAGGTTCGACAATCGGACGGAGCCTCCTTTCCAGCACCCTGGAGTAAACTTTCCCGGGGAGGCTGAGCAGTGTGATACCCCTATAATTGGAGCACACTCTCCGGTCCCCCTTTTGAAAATGGGAACCACCACCCCGGTCTGCCACTCCACAGGCACTGTACCCGACTTCCACGCGACAGTGAAGACACGTGTCAACCAAGACAGCCCAACAATGTCCAGAGCCTTTAGCATCTCCGGTCGAATCTCATCCACTCCTGGCGCTTTGCCGCTGAAGAGCTTTTTAACTACCTCAACGACCTCCGCCAGGCATACGGACGAGACTTCCCCTGAGTCTTCAGACTCTGCCTCTTCCACAGAGGACGTGTTGGTCGGGTTCAGGAGTTCCTCAAAGTGTTCTTTCCACTGCTCGACAATATCCCCAGTCCGGGTCTGCAGTTCTCCCCCCCTGCTGAGAACAGACTGAGAAAAGCCCTGTTTCCCCTTTCTGAGTCGTCTCACGGTTTGCCAGAACTTCCTTGAGGCCATTCGAAAGTCCTTCTCCATGGCCTCGCCGAACTCCTCCCACACCCGGGTTTTTGCCTCAGCAACCGCCGCAGCTGCAGCCCTTCTGGCCAACCGGTACCTGCCTGCTGATTCAGGAGACCCCTGGGCCAACCAAGCCCGAAAGACCTCCTTCTTCAGCTTGACGGCCTCCTTCACCGCTGGTGTCCACCAGCGGGTTCTTGGATTGCCGCCACGACAGGCACCGATCGCCTTCCGACCACAACTCCTAGCAGCAGCTTCCACAATGGAGGATTTGAACATGGCCCACTCGGATTCCAGCCAGACGTTCCCAGTTCACCCTCACTACACGTTTTACCGGGTCTGTCCGGCAGCCTCCCCCGCCACCTGATCCAACTCACCACCAGGTGGTGATCAGTTGACAGCTCTGCTCCTCTCTTCACCCGAGTGTCCAAGACATACGGCCGCAGGTCTGATGACACAACTACAAAGTCGATCATAGACCTTTGGCCTAGGGTGTTCTGGTACCAAGTACACTTATGAACCTCCCTATGCTCAAACATGGTGTTTGTTATGGACAGTCCATGACTAGCACAGAAGTCCAACAACAAAGCACCACTCGGGTTCAGATCGGGCAGGCCGTTCCTCCCAATCACACCCCTCCAGGTTTCTCCATCGTTACCCACGTGAGCGTTGAAGTCTCCCAGAAGAACTATGGAGTCCCCAGTCGGCGCCCTTTCCAGAACACCACCCAAGGACTCCAAGAAGGCCGCGTACTCCGAACTGCCGTTTGGTGCATAGGCACAAACAACAGTCAGAGACTTTCCTCCTGTGATTCCCAGTCGCAGAGAGGTGACCCTCTCGTTCTCCGGGGAGAACTCCAGAACAGCGGCGCTCAGCCGGGGGCTTGTGAGTATCCCCACACACAACTCCGGAAAAGGAAAAAGTCCAGCCCCTCTCCAGGAGTTTGGTTCCAGAACCGGTGCTATGCGTGGAGGTGAGCCCAACTATATCTAGCTGGTAGCATTCCACCTCCCGCACCAGCTCCGGTTCCTTCCCCGCCAGAGAGGTTATTATTGTTATTATTATTATTGTTATTATTATTATTGTCATTGTTATTGTTATTAATATTATCAGCCTCATCTAGTGTCAAATCTTACATTTACACTGAAAATAAGAATTTTCTACAAAACGTGGTGTTTGTTGTCAAAACTAAGAGCCAATCAGCTCTTTGATCTGGAAACAGCCAGGCGTTTCCCATCATGCACTGGGTCATGCAGTCGGTGGAGAGCAACTGCGGCCGCCTCGCTCTAAAACCTGCAGTCGCCTCGCTCTCTGAGGTCATCGTTGCCCACGTGTTCATGACGTCAGACACAAATCTACCCAGCATGCATTGTGTGGCGATCGCCGGTGATTGATTCTGTCTGTGTCACGTGACACAAGGTTCGTTGAACAGACAGTCCTGATCAGAATCGAAACCACATCTGGTTTCCATGTGGTTGCCGAGGTTCCAGTCCGTTGCTGCTGCTGGGATGGTACCATGAAACAATGAAACCTGATTCCCATGTGAACTGGGAGTCCTGGTGGAGGTCCTGGTGGAGGTCCTCAGGTGTTTGTTACCTGACTTTGCTCCGTCGGGCGGCAGCATCCCACAGATCAGCGCCAGCGCCTCGTCTCCCAGCATGCAGTCTCCCAGGTCCAGACAGACCAGCGCCGGGTGGGTCGACAGGGCCGAGTTCAGGGTCACCAGGCCGGCGTCCAACAGCGGGCTGCCATGGAGACTGAGGGGGCGGGGACAGAGTCACACCAGTCACATGACCACATGCGCAGTTTAATGTGTAGTTTAATGTGTAGTTTAATGTGTAGTTTAATGTGTAGTTTAATGTGTAGTTTAATGTGTAGTTTAATGTGTAGTTTAATGTGTCTCTGTGACCTCCCTAATGGCGTGTTCAAAAAGCGAAGCGAATATTCGCGACGCGTCCTCTCGTCAGTTTACTTGCAGGTCCGTTTGTGTTTATTCGCTTCATTCGCGTTAGACTCGCTGGAGAGGGGGAGGGGCTTATCTCCATGGAAAACGTTGTCAACTCATTTATTTCCGCCATCAACCATGCAATAAATAACTACTATATCTGCTTTGAGCTCGTTGTGACAGTCCCGGATGTCCCGGGAAACTAAACGCCGTCTTGTCTGGTTCATGACGTCATCCGGAGGCGCTCGGTGGATTTCATCCGTATTCACTGAATCCAGCAAGCAACCCGTCAGCTGGTTTACTACAGCTGTGTGGTTTACTGTGATTTAATTATAATAAATGTACAAAAAGGGACGCCGAAATAACAACATAATGATGGTGGTTTGTAAAAAGTCAGAATTCATGTTTTGTTAGTTCTCTCTGCAGGACGACAGGACATCACTTTATAAAAGCTTGTTTAGTGAACGGAGCTCGGATCGGTTGGTGCTGGACTTTGCTTACATGACAGGATGACAGGAGGAGAATCTCAACGCTGATTGGCTGTCGCAACACAGCGTTAAAGAAGCCGCCAGGCTCGAGCTCGCGTCTCCTCGCGTATATGCGCGTCTGTGCGTTGACTTGACATGTAAACTAAACGCGCGAAAAATTCGCTTCGCTTTTGGTGTGAACACGGCATCAGAGGCCACCTGAGCTGTCAGACCCTGCAGCCAATCAGAGGAGAGGGTGAGAGGCTCCGGTACTCACAACAGGGTCTGCAGGGACCGGTTGGCCTTCAGGGCGTCGGCCAGGTGTCGGGTCCGGCTGATTCCGGACACGACGCCCAGGTTCAGGTTGAGCTGAGCCAGCGAGCTGGACTCGGCGACGCCGCGGCAGACTCGTCCGAAGTCTCGGTCGGAGAGCTGGCAGCCGCGGACGGACAGCAGCCGCACGCCGTCCTCCTTCAGGCTCTCACAGATGTCCTGAACCTCCGCCGCCGACAGCAGCTCCCCCGTGATCTGGATGGAGGCCGGCAGCATGCTGGACCGCACCAGGAGCACTGGGAGTACTGGGAGTACTGGGAGTACTGGGAGTACTAGGAGTACTGGGAGTACTAGGAGTACTGAGAGCACTGGGACACCTTGAGACACGAGGAGGGAAAACCAGTCAGAGAGCATCCTGACCACTACTGGTGAAGAGCAGGGCTCCCATTGGTCGGTGCCAAAGGCCTGACATCACTTCCTGTCTGTCCTGTGTCACAATACCAGTGATTGATCACAGTATCGTGTACTTGTACTGTTATTGATCACAGTATCGTGTACTTGTACTGTTATAAAGTAACCGGTGATTGATCACAGTATCGTGTACTTGTACTGTTATTGATCACAGTATCATGTACTTGTACTGTTATAAAGTAACCGGTGATTGATCACAGTATCGTGTACTTGTACTGTTATAAAGTAACCGGTGATTGATCACAGTATCGTGTACTTGTACTGTTATAAAGTAATTCGGTGATTGATCAAGAACTGTACTGTTATTATTGATTAAAGAACTTTAATTGAGTTTAGAGCTGATCAATAATCAATGGATCTGAAGTATTGATGAGCTGGAACCAATCAGCTGATCAGACAAACATCTGATCAATCACGAGCTCGGGTTCTCATTGGTGCAGCCAGAGGAGATCAATTAACCTGATAGAGGATGATCAATTAACCTGATAGAGGATGATCAATTAACCTGATAGAGGATGATCAATTAACCTGATAGAGGATGATCAATTAACCTGATAGAGGATGATCAATTAACCTGATAGAGGATGATCAATTAACCTGATAGAGGATGATCAATTAACCTGATAGAGGATGATCAATTAACCTGATAGAGGATGATCAGCTCAGCGGGGAGGATCGGGACTCTCACGCGCTGATGTCATCTGATCCACCGACATCAGAGGATCGATCCGGTCTCCAGGGATCAGAGGATCGATCCGGTCTCCAGGGATCAGAGGATCGATCCGGTCAGAGGATCGATCCGGTCAGAGGATCGATCAGTGATCCGAGGATCGATCAGTGATCAGAGGATCGATCAGTGGTCCGAGGAGCGTGCGACGGTCGGTGCGTCTCCGTGAGTCCCGGTGTGTTGCTGCAGGTGACGGTTACTATGAGAACCACAGACGGGACAGACGGAGGAGGGCTCACTCCGACCGGGTTCCTGGGACCGGAGAGAGGACAGAACGATGAAATACAAAGTCACAGAGGCCTTTAAAGAGTAATGTGAATATGATGTTATTATAGTCACATTGTTATTATTTAGATATATATTATTACATTTTATACATTGGTCATTCAAACTGGCATATATGTATATATTTATATAAATATAATTATTAGATTATAATTATTAGAATAAGAAATAAAAAGACGATATATATATATATATATAAATATACATATATATATATATATATATATATATATATATATATATATATATAAATATACATATATATATATATATATATATATAGATATGTGTGTGTGTGTGTTATTGAGAAATATAAGATTTAAATCTTTCTAAAGACTGATTTAAAGAGAGTGTATGAAAATAGGTGACCAAAGCTGATATTGTTGAAAACAATTGCAAAAGCATTTAAATCAAACACATATATATATTCTAATACTTATGTAGTGTGTGATTGTCATGATTTATACTACTTGTTGTGTTATTTGAATCCATTTGCCAGAAATTTTTTTATTTAAAAGATGAACAACTAGAAGCAGAAGCCGCCTCATCAAATCTACATTTACGTTTATTGAATTCCCTTATTAAAAAAACACATTTCTTATTATTTTTCCAACTTATTTTCATAATGTGTGTGAGAGGGAATAAAGGGCAGGATCATAAAAACAATAAAAGTTACATTAATGAAATCAACCTGATGTTATTA
>NC_072454.1:417883-430383 GCF_027596085.1 Anoplopoma fimbria
TTAGTCCTGTAGTCCTTTAGTCATGTAGTCCTTTAGTCATGTAGTCCTTTAGTCCTGTAGTCCTTTAGTCCTTTAGTCCTTTAGTCCTGTAGTCCTTTAGTCCTTTAGTCCTGTAGTCCTTTAGTCCTGTAGTCCTTTAGTCATGTAGTCCTTTAGTCCTTTAGTCCTTTAGTCTTTAGTCCTTTAGTCCTGTAGTCCTGTAGTCCTTTAGTCCTTTAGTCCTGTAGTCCTTTAGTCATGTAGTCCTTTAGTCATGTAGTCCTTTAGTCATGTAGTCCTGTAGTCCTTTAGTCCTGTAGTCCTGTAGTCCTGTAGTCCTGTAGTCCTTTAGTCCTGTAGTCCTGTAGTCCTTTAGTCCTGTAGTCCTGTAGTCATGTAGTCCTGTAGTCCTTTAGTCATGTAGTCCTTTAGTCCTGTAGTCCTTTAGTCCTTAGTCCTGTAGTCATGTAGTAGTCCTGTAGTCCTTTAGTCCTTTAGTCCTGTAGTCCTTTAGTCATGTAGTCCTTTAGTCATGTAGTCCTTTAGTCATGTAGTCCTGTAGTCCTTTAGTCCTGTAGTCCTTTAGTCATGTAGTCCTTTAGTCCTGTAGTCCTGTAGTCCTTTAGTCATGTAGTCCTTTAGTCCTGTAGTCCTTTAGTCCTTTAGTCCTGTAGTCCTTTAGTCCTGTAGTCCTTTAGTCATGTAGTCCTTTAGTCCTGTAGTCCTTTAGTCCTTTAGTCCTGTAGTCCTTTAGTCCTGTAGTCCTTTAGTCCTGTAGTCCTTTAGTCCTTTAGTCCTTTAGTCCTTGTAGTCCTGTAGTCCTTTAGTCATGTAGTCCTGTAGTCCTTTAGTCATGTAGTCCTTTAGTCCTTTAGTCATGTAGTCCTGTAGTCCTTTAGTCCTGTAGTCCTTTAGTCCTGTAGTCCTTTAGTCCTCCTTAGTATGTAGTCCTTTAGTCCTTTAGTCCTTTAGTCCTCATTAGTCCATGTAGTCCTTTAGTCCTGTAGTCCTTTAGTCATGTAGTCCTTTAGTCCTGTAGTCCTTTAGTCCTGTAGTCCTTTAGTCCTTTAGTCCTGTAGTCCTTTAGTCCTTTAGTCCTGTAGTCCTTTAGTCATGTAGTCCTTTAGTCATGTAGTCCTGTAGTCCTGTAGTCCTTTAGTCCTGTAGTCCTTTAGTCCTTTAGTCCTTTAGTCATGTAGTCCTGTAGTCCTTTAGTCCTGTAGTCCTTTAGTCCTGTAGTCCTTTAGTCCTTTAGTCATGTAGTCCTGTAGTCCTGTAGTCCTTTAGTCCTGTAGTCCTGTAGTCCTTTAGTCCTGTAGTCCTTTAGTCCTGTAGTCCTGTAGTCCTGTAGTCCTTTAGTCCTGTAGTCCTTTAGTCATGTAGTCCTTTAGTCCTGTAGTCCTGTAGTCATGTAGTCCTGTAGTCCTGTAGTCCTTTAGTCATGTAGTCCTTTAGTCCTGTAGTCCTTTAGTCCTGTAGTCCTTTAGTCCTGTAGTCCTTTAGTCCTGTAGTCCTGTAGTCCTGTAGTCCTGTAGTCCTGTAGTCCTGTAGTCCTGTAGTCCTTTAGTCCTGTAGTCCTTTAGTCATGTAGTCCTTTAGTCCTTTAGTCCTGTAGTCCTTTAGTCCTGTAGTCCTTTAGTCCTGTAGTCCTTTAGTCCTTTAGTCCTGTAGTCCTGTAGTCCTTTAGTCCTGTAGTCCTTTAGTCATGTAGTCCTGTAGTCCTGTAGTCCTTTAGTCCTGTAGTCCTTTAGTCATGTAGTCCTTTAGTCCTGTAGTCCTTTAGTCCTTTAGTCCTTTAGTCCTGTAGTCCTTTAGTCATGTAGTCCTTTAGTCATGTAGTCCTGTAGTCCTTTAGTCCTTTAGTCCTTTAGTCCTGTAGTCATGTAGTCCTGTAGTCCTGTAGTCCTTTAGTCCTGTAGTCCTGTAGTCCTGTAGTCCTGTAGTCCTTTAGTCCTGTAGTCCTTTAGTCATGTAGTCCTGTAGTCCTTTAGTCCTGTAGTCCTGTAGTCCTGTAGTCCTTTAGTCCTGTAGTCCTTTAGTCCTTTAGTCCTGTAGTCCTGTAGTCCTTTAGTCCTGTAGTCCTGTAGTCCTGTAGTCCTTTAGTCCTGTAGTCCTGTAGTCCTGTAGTCCTTTAGTCCTGTAGTCCTTTAGTCATGTAGTCCTGTAGTCCTGTAGTCCTTTAGTCCTGTAGTCCTGTAGTCCTTTAGTCCTTTAGTCCTTTAGTCCTGTAGTCCTTTAGTCCTGTAGTCCTTTAGTCCTGTAGTCCTTTAGTCCTTTAGTCCTTTAGTCCTTTAGTCCTGTAGTCCTGTAGTCCTGTAGTCCTTTAGTCCTGTAGTCCTTTAGTCCTGTAGTCCTTTAGTCCTTTAGTCCTGTAGTCCTGTAGTCCTTTAGTCCTGTAGTCCTTTAGTCCTGTAGTCCTGTAGTCCTTTAGTCCTGTAGTCCTGTAGTCATGTAGTCCTTTAGTCATGTAGTCCTTTAGTCCTGTAGTCATGTAGTCCTTTAGTCCTGTAGTCATGTAGTCATGTAGTCCTGTAGTCCTGTAGTCCTTTAGTCCTTTAGTCCTGTAGTCCTTTAGTCCTGTAGTCCTTTAGTCCTGTAGTCCTTTAGTCATGTAGTCCTGTCCTTTAGTCCTGTAGTCCTTTAGTCCTGTAGTCCTGTAGTCCTTTAGTCCTGTAGTCCTGTAGTCCTGTAGTCCTGTAGTCCTGTAGTCCTTTAGTCATGTAGTCCTTTAGTCCTGTAGTCCTAGTCCTTTAGTCCTGTAGTCCTGTAGTCCTGTAGTCCTAGTAGTCCTGTAGTCCTCCTTTAGTCCTGTAGTCCTGTAGTCCTGTAGTCCTGTAGTCCTGTAGTCCTTTAGTCCTGTAGTCCTGTAGTCCTGTAGTCCTGTAGTCCTTTAGTCCTGTAGTCCTGTAGTCCTGTAGTCCTGTAGTCCTGTAGTCCTGTAGTCCTGTAGTCCTGTAGTCCTGTAGTCCTTTAGTCCTGTAGTCCTGTAGTCCTGTAGTCCTTTAGTCCTTTAGTCCTGTAGTCCTGTAGTCCTGTAGTCCTGTAGTCCTGTAGTCCTGTAGTCCTGTAGTCCTTTAGTCCTTTAGTCCTGTAGTCCTGTAGTCCTTTAGTCCTGTAGTCCTGTAGTCCTTTAGTCCTGTAGTCCTGTAGTCCTGTAGTCCTGTAGTCCTGTAGTCATGTAGTCCTTTAGTCCTGTAGTCCTGTAGTCCTTTAGTCCTGTAGTCCTGTAGTCCTGTAGTAATATCGTATTAGTTTGTTGCAATTATATATAGTAATTTGCCTCTGCACTATACTTTTGCTCTGGTTTCTGCTTTTAGATAACTTCTGGTGACTAGTAGTTCTCTTGAATACCTATGTTGAACACACTTATTGTAAGTCGCTTTGGATGAATGTTAGACCATAAAGGAGCTCCTCCACGGTCACATGACTACATGTTGGACCATAAAGGAGCTCCTCCACGGTCACATGACTACATGTTAGACCATAAAGGAGCTCCACCACGGTCACATGACTACATGTTAGACCATAAAGTCATGGCTCCTCCACGGTCACATGACTACATGTTGGACCATAAAGGAGCTCCTCCACGGTCACATGACTACATGTTAGACCATAAAGGAGCTCCTCCACGGTCACATGACTACATGTTAGACCATAAAGGAGCTCCTCCACGGTCACATGACTACATGTTGGACCATAAAGGAGCTCCACCACGGTCACATGACTACATGTTAGACCATAAAGGAGCTCCTCCACGGTCACATGACTACATGTTAGACCATAAAGGAGCTCCACCACGGTCACATGACTACATGTTAGACCATAAAGGAGCTCCTCCACGGTCACATGACTACATGTTAGACCATAAAGGAGCTCCTCCACGGTCACATGACTTCATGTTGGACCATAAATGGAGCTCCACCACGGTCACATGACTTCATGTTAGACCATAAAGGAGCTCCTCCACGGTCACATCACATGACTACATGTTATGACTACATGTTAGACCATAAAGGAGCTCCACCACGGTCACATGACTTCATTCTGTATCAGTAACCCCCCCCCTCTCTCTCAGCTGTGTGTCTGTGGATGGAAGTGTGGAGCTCAGCGATGGGACCGGAGAGAGTCTTACCGAACTCTGAGGACGAGCTGGGGGAGGACGAGCGTCCGGCCGACGGAGCTCTGCTGCCGGTGTGGAGGGGGGGGAGGGAGCGGGTGAGGAGGACGAGGTGGGGGAGGAGGGGGGAGATGGAGCTGGACGGAGAGGAGGAGGAGGAGGAGGTGAACAGTGGAGGATATTATTATCAACCTCTGAACCAGGAGCCTGACGGGGCCAATGGCAACGAGCAGCCGGGGAGGAGGGGGAGGACGGCCCCCCCCCCCCTGAGCAGGTGCAGCAGGTGCAGCAGAGGATACAGGTGAGTCTGTTTATGAACACATCACACACACCAGCTCAATACATACTGCACTGCTGTAGGGTGTGGAACCCAGCACCACCAGCTCACCTGTCTGTCTCCTCACCTGTCTGTCTCACCTGTCTGTCTCACCTGTCTCTCCTCACCTGTCTGTCTCACCTGTCTGTCTCTCCTCACCTGTCTGTCTCCTCACCTGTCTGTCTCACCTGTCTGTCTCTCCTCATCTGTCTCTCTTCACCTGTCTGTCTCTCCTCACCTGTCTGTCTCACCTGTCTGTCTCACCTGTCTGTCTCTCCTCACCTGTCTGTCTCACCTGTCTGTCTCACCTGTCTGTCTCCTCACCTGTCTGTCTCAACTGTCTGTCTCTCCTCGTCTGTCTCTCTTCACCTGTCTGTCTCTCCTCACCTGTCTGTCTCTCCTCGTCTGTCTCTCCTCACCTGTCTGTCTCTCCTGCAGGTGTTGGGTCTCCACCTCCCTGAAGCTCCGCCTGCAGACAGTGATGATGAGGAGGAGGACCCTGACGGGGCGGCGGCCTTGAGGAGCCGAGCCTCCATCCCCATGGACGACGGTCAGACACAGTACTCCTCAATAATAATACTTTATTAATATTCTCCTTCTACTGTACTACAAGTATCTGACATATTCACTACAAGTATCTGACATCTTTACTACAAGTATCTGACATCTTTACTACAAGTATCTACCAGCTTTACTACAAGTATCTACCAAACAGCTGTGCTTCCTGTCCTCTGACATCACTTCCTGTCTCCCTACAGACCACGTGGAGCTGGTGAAGAGGACGATGGCGGCCGTGGCGTTGCCGTCTCTCGGCGTTCCGTCCTGGGCCACTGAGATCTCTGATGACCAGTGGAAGGACATGGTCCAGAACACGCTGGAGAGCCGGCAGAGCTCGGCCGCTCTGCGCCTGCCCCGCAGGAACAACATCAACGGACCCTGAATGCACCACGACCACTATCAACAACCTCTACTGACCCCGAACGCACCACAACAGCTTCTATACATTTTACTGACTCTGAATGAACCATGACCACTTCATTTCTACTGACCCTGAACGCACCACCGCTGAAAGCACTACGACTACTTCAGGGACACAACTTCAGTTTTTCTTTGTTACATCCAAAACTTTAAGATTCAACTTGACTCTGCAGAATCTGAATGTTCATGAAGTGGATGATTCCAGTATTTTTAAGACTTATTTAAGGCCCATGAATAAAATATTTAATGTTCCTCCGTCACAGTTTCATTCGTCGTAGCCCAGAACACATTCCTGGTTCTCGGGCTAAATGAACAATAAAACCACAACACTGGATTATTGATTCATAGATTCAGGTTCTTAGGATCCATCATGTTATGAAATTATCAAAACAAATACTTGATGTTAAGAAACAAAACTTCAGTCATTTAGTTTGAAGCGGAAAGCTTCTGTTCTCAGATCCTCATTTCCACACAGTGAACGGACACCAAGAGAGAAACCACTCCAGATCCAGTTCAGCTGATCCTCCAGCCGACAGTTAGACCGCTAGACTAGCCGGAGTGGCAGCCGGACTCTGGACTGAAGCTGGACTCTGGACTCTGGACCACAGCCGGACTCTGGACTCTGGACCACAGCCGGACTCTGGACTCTGGACTGAAGCTGGACTCTGGACCACAGCCGGACTCTGGACTGAAGCTGGACTCTGGACCACAGCCAGACTCTGGACTCTGGACTCTGGACTGAAGCTGGACTCTGGACTCTGGATAGGGTGGCTGAAATGAGCTAGCTGATGGGAGGTGATGACATCAGCTAGCTCGTTAGCTGAAGGTTGGATGATGGTAACGGTAGTAAAGATAAATGAGGTAAAACAGTGCCTGTCCGTTTCAGTGCCTAACCTTTGCTTGTTAGCTAGTGAGCTAATGCTAGTTACCAAGCCAACAAACAGCTAGCTAACACCTAATGCTTATTAGCTTAAATGCTAGAGAGCTTGTGTAGACCATACTCGTGTTAGCTCTTAGCTCCTTAGAGAGTAACACGTTTAGCTCGCTAGCTCATTTCAGTACAACTTCCTCCAGTTGTTCATTAAGAATAAACAGCTGTCGGCTTTATTTGTGCTATTAATGTTATTAGCTGCTTCACTTTTCTTCTTCTTATGCTGAAATGTTGTGATTGAGTTTTTATAGGTTCTCTGTCCAAACTGAATCTTGCTAGCTAACGTTAGCCCTCCTTCATTGAGTTTTTATAGGTTCTCTGTCCAAACTGAATCTTTATAAAATAGGGTGTTTTTCTCGTGAACATTTCTATTCCTGATTTGTTAGGACAAATACAGCCGTTAACTAGGGCTGCATCTAAGGATTGTTTCCAATATAAATGAATTGTACGGTCTATAAAGAGTCAGAAAATGGTGAAAACAATCCATCCCAGTCTCTCAGTCCAAGGTGATGTCTTTAAATGTTGTTTTGTGAGTTCAATATCATAAAAGACAGGAACGCTAATGTTGACTGATAAGAACGTGAACCTTTACTGAGCAGACTCCTGTGTCGTGTTGTAACTCCCATATTGGAAAAGCTAAGTGTGAATAAGATTCAAGGTAACGTTCATAAATCATGTTTTGTAAACCTGTGAGGAAAACTCTGAGTGGAAATCAAAGTTGTGATCGTTTGGGCGGTAACTGATCAATAACAGAGGATGATGAAGGAGTGGAGTTCAACAGGAAGCTGTCACTCAGTCTGACCACGCCCACGCCGTCCTGAGCAGACGTCCAATCACAGACTTCAACTGAAAACACCTGTTCATGTGTTACTTCACTGTCAAACACAGTGTGGGAACTTTGACAATCTCTTGATCACAGAAGCATTTTATTTATAGAATCTGTTTCTCCAGAGTCTAAATATTGTGAACTGAACTTCATTACAATTTACACAAATTGTCAATCGACAAAAAATGTATCAATAATACGTTTTTTCAAACAAAAATTTAAAAATAATCGCAATTGTAAAAATAGTGAAACTGTTTTAAAAAAGCCTTTTAATTATGTTTTTAATGATTTCTTTATTGTGTAATAAATACAAATGTGTTTGATATATGCATGTGTATGTATATATATATACACACACACATATTAATAATAAATGTGTTTGTTGCTGTGAAAGATGTCCCTACTTACTTTCTTTTCATTTAGTTTTGTACAATCTGTTGCTGTACAGACTGTAAAGCCCTCTGAGGCAAATAAGTGTTATTGGGCTGTATAAATAAAATTGAATTTAATTGAATACAAAATTTGACTTTTATTTTATGTATTGTTCTATTTAATTAAAGTAGTACATATGTACAGGATGAGGGCAAGCAGCATTCAGAAGTCGCTGGGACTTCGTGTCCATATTGACATTAAGTTACCGCCGGACAATATAAACCTATGTTCATTTAGTAAAAGTCCTCAAACATTTTGATTATGATCCGACTCTTGAAAAAAGGATTACAATAAAAGTATGTAAAATAGTATATATGTCATATAAAGTCATAGTATAGGTTATGCTATACAACATTGGTAGTATTTTGTGTCATAAAACAGGGTGATGTGGTATAAATATTGAAGTAGAGTTAAAACACAGACGCTGTGATTGTCAAACATTTCCCCTTTATTTCATTATACTTTGTTCTGTACACGAACGTCTGTACAAAATGGTACTTTGACTCTGTGTACTGCTCTAATGAAGTACATCGTATGTAGATGAGGGGAAGCAGCGTTCAGTTCTAGAGCCAGAGAACGTTCTGTTGGTTCCTGTTCTCTCACTCCGTGTTTCACTTCCTGTCCACCATTTAAAGGCTAAACCTGATCAGAGGTCAGTTTGTGGGTCAAACGAGTCGTGTGTAGTTTGAGGACTCAGAGAGCATCAGAAACCTGAGCATCTCTGATCGTCCTCTTGAAACGTCTCAACACAAACAGGAAACGACAAACAGTAGTGTTATTGTGACAGATATTAATATCATCATTATTATTATTATTATTATTAGCTGTCAGCGCTCTCTGGTGGACAATCTCTGAACTGAACGATTCATCTGATTTCATGTAAACATCCAACACTTTAAAACTACAATTAAAGACATCTGGAAGGAAGTTGTGAACGCTGAGACGGGGCGGCCATCTTGTCCAATGGCAAGAGAGAGAGACAGAGAGAGAGAGAGAGACAGAGGGACAGACAGAGAGACAGAGAGAGAGAGAGAGACAGAGAGAGAGACAGAGAGAGAGAGAGACAGAGAGATATAGAGAGACAGAAAGAGAGAGACAGAGAGAGACAGAGAGAGAGACAGAGAGAGAGACAGACAGAGAGACACAGGGAGGAGGGCGGGGCTTATCCACCACTGGAATGCTCTTTGATTGATTGACAGCGGATAACGAGGCGTTGAGCAGCGACTGAACAGAAACCAGCTGAAGAGGAAATAAAATAAAGGTATACGTCACATTGAGGGGGCGTGGTCTAACGGGGGCGTGGCCACGAGTCCTTGTCACTGTCAGTATACTTATACAGGTGAGAGTAGAATACAGAGTTCTCTGTTTGTTCAGTGAAGCAGCAGCTGAGACGCGTTCAATGTCTGTAGTTAAAGAGCAGCTCCGTCACTCCAAACAAATACATCAGATATTCTGTTGGAATGATTGAATCTGGAATATTACCCAGAATTCATCACAGCGGTTAAATAAACATCAAAGTGCATTTTAAAAGAACAAATGTCCCAAACAGCTAAATGTTTTATTGATGACATCATCAGTTGTTTTTATTAATGTTGAATATAACCCGCTTCCTTCTTTAGTCAGGAAAAATGAACTAAGAGACATAAATCATTATGTTTTATTGACCATTAAAATGCATTTTAGTGATATTTAAGCATCATTCGGGACTAAAAGCTGTCGTCCAGAGTTTGACTGAACTGTAATGAAAACGTTATTTCTATTTAATAAGACGCGGCGACGCGTTGACACAGAGCTGAAGTCACGTTAATGAAATGTCCTGAAGAAGGAATGCATTCTGTGACTTAGTGGAAACTTCACAAGTTTAAACTCGTTAAATGAGTTTTAAATGATTATCTTTAAATGGCTGAGGATCAGACAGCAGAGGCTCATGGGAGTTTCATGAATGAAACAGCTGGCTGGTTTCTGAGACATCAAACTTTAGCTTTCTGGTTTTAAAGACGTAAAATCTAATATTTGGCTTCAGGATACCCAGCTTTTATTTTGGCGAGGTCATGTCTGTTGGCCTTTGGGGTCATGTCTGTTGGCCTTTGGGGTCTTTGGCCTTTGGGGTCATGTCTGTTGGCCTTTGGGGTCATGTCTGTTGGCCTTTGGGGTCATGTCTGTTGACCTTTGGGGTCATGTCTGTTGGCCTTTGGGGTCATGTCTGTTGACCTTTGGGGTCATGTCTGTTGGCCTTTGGGGTCATGTCTGTCGGTCCTGTAACAAACTCAAACATGAGGTTTGGTTGAGCAGCTTCTCCTGCAGCTGTAAACATCTGGACTCACAAACAAACACTCTGAACAGTTTGCCTCTTTTCCCATTACCCCTGAACGTGTCATGGTGGAGTTTAGTGTTTGACCTTTGACCTGATGAGTGAACCACAGACAACGTTTCAGGAAACGGCTTCTGTCATTGGTTGAAAGTCGATGACGTCATGACAAACATTCAAACAAAACAGAAAGTTAAAGACTGATGCTGATTGGACGTCTACATTCACTGCGTCATCATCACCATCATCATCCTCACCATCATCATCATCCTCACCATCATCATCATCACCACCATCATCCTCATCATCCTCATCATCACCATCCTCATCATCCTCACCATCCTCATCATCCTCACCATCATCATCCTCATCATCACCATCCTCATCATCCTCACCATCCTCATCATCCTCACCATCATCATCATCATCATCACCATCATCATCACCACAGATCCGTGCTGACAGGTGATTGGTCGGGTCAGGTGGAAGGGGGCGGGGCTCTGAGTGAAGCTGCGTTCACGTGTCACGGGGAAGACGAGGTGATGTGTTGGAGCTCTTTTCCACAGCAGGAACTTAACGAACAGAACCAGGACCGGGACCGGGACCAGAACCAGGACCAGAACCAGGACCAGGATCAGAACCAGGACCGGGACCAGAACCAGGACCGGGATCAGAACCAGGAAGGTTCTGGAGCTGATATCGATCTTCTGTGTTTACATGCAGCTTGTAAACGTGTTTTTTCTGTTCATGGTTCCTCCTGAAGCAGAAAACAAACAGAAGTCTGGGGTGATTGTGTAAATACCAACGTTACCTGAACGTTACCTGAACGTTACCTGAACGTTACCTGAACGTTACCTGAACGTTACCTGAACGTTACCTGAACTGACTGGTATCTAAAGTGATGGATCAGAGAGGTTTCCTGTTTCACCTCCCTGTCGGATTTGTCAGGACCTCCATCCTCTGGGACGAATCGGTCTGGTTCAGTCAGGTTCAGTCTGGTTCAGTTTGGTTCGGTTCAGTCTGGTTCGGTCTAGTTCAGTCTGGTTCAGTTTGGTTCAGTCTGGTTCAGTTTGGTTCAGTTTGGTTCAGTCTGGTTCAGTTTGGTTCAGTTTGGTTCGGTTCAGTCTGGTTCGGTCTAGTTCAGTCTGGTTCAGTTTGGTTCAGTCTGGTTCAGTTTGGTTCAGTTTGGTTCAGTCTGGTTCAGTTTGGTTCGGTTCACTCTGGTTCGGTCTAGTTCAGTCTAGTTCAGTTTGGTTCAGTTTGGTTCGGTCTAGTTCAGTCTGGTTCAGTTTGGTTCAGTCTGGTTCAGTTTGGTTCAGTCTGGTTCAGTCTGGTTCAGTCTGGTTCAGTTTGGTTCAGTCTGGTTCAGTCTGGTTCAGTCTGGTTCAGTTTGGTTCAGTTTGGTTCAGTCTGGTTCAGTTTGGTTCAGTTTGGTTCAGTCTGGTTCGGTTTGGTTCGGTTCACTCTGGTTCGGTCTAGTTCAGTCTGGTTCTGTCTGGTTCAGTTTGGTTCGGTCTGGTTCGGTTCGGTCCGGTTCAGTCTGGTTCACGTTTGTTCAGTCTGGTTCGGTCTGGTTCAGTTTGGTTCGGTCTGGTTCAGTTTGTAGTTTGAAGGTAAACAGCTATTCATCACTGTTTCATCAAAGGAGAGTTTCACTTTTTTAAGAAACTAGAATCGTTGTAGAGTTCTGGACGGATTGGTTCTTTAAACCGAGGAACCCAAGCAGAACATTCGTTCACAGCTCGCTACGTTTCTGGAGTGGAAAAGGCCCGTCGGTGACGCGTTCAGGGACCTTCTGTCTTCCAGTGGCCGAGTCTACCTTCAGGTCACCTGGTTGAACAGGGATGCAGGTGTTGGCGGTGATGTCACGGTCACATGACGGTGATGTCACGGTCACATGACGCTGACAGACGTCTAACGTGTCCTACTTGATCTCGGCCACCAGGGGTCAGAGGTGAGAGCTTTGTTTTTCTGTGTTTTCAGACAGTGTCTACTTCCTCCAATCAGAGAGTCCGGCTCAGAAGGGACCGCCCCCTCCGGTCAGAGAGCTTCCTGATTGGCTGTCAGGTACTCCTCGGCCCTCTTGTGAGCCTCCAGAGCTTTGATGGTGTAGACGTCCTGAGGAAGCTCCGACTTCCTCCTCATCAGGACCTTCTCCTTCTTCAGGTCCTTCAGACCCTGAGGCAGACAAACAGACTGGTCAAGAGGCAGACAGACAGACAGACAGACAGGCTGGTCAGGAGGCAGACAGACAGACAGACAGGCTGGTCAGGAGGCAGACAGACAGAGAGAAAGACAGGTTACCTGTGAGGCCTCACTCTCCACCGTCTTCTTCAGCAGCTGGATGTCTTCAGCTGTTGGAGTCTCTGTCTCCATGGAGTACACGGCCACAGTACTATCACTGTACAACATGTACTGCAAATATACAGAAACCGGGTCACATATTAGGAAAATACTTTATTATCAAAAAACTAATATTTATAACTGATGGAATGAAACTGACTAGCCTAGCAACAATGAGGCTACAACAACCCACAATGCAACAGTCAAGGAAAAAGGCTCACTGTGAGACACAGAAAACTTAGTAGTAGTAGTAGTATAATAATAATATAT
>NC_072454.1:435383-482883 GCF_027596085.1 Anoplopoma fimbria
GACACCTCCTCCTCACACACCTCCTCCTCAGACACCTTCTCCTCACACACCTCCTCCTCAGACACCTCCTCCTCAGACACCTCCTCCTACAACACCTCCTCCTACAACACCTCCTCCTCCTCACACACCTCCTCCTCAGACACCTCCTCCTCCTCCTCACACACCTCCTCCTCAGACACCTCCTCCCCACACACCTCCTCCTCCTCAGACACCTCCTCCTACAACACCTCCTCCTCAGACACCTCCTCCTACAACACCTCCTCCTCACACACCTCCTCCCCACACACCTCCTCCTCACACACCTCCTCCTCAGACACCTCCTCCCCAGACACCTCCTCCCCACACACCTCCTCCCCACACACCTCCTCCCCACACATCTTACCGACATCACAAACTTCTGGTCGATGTGTTTCTTGGCCACGTTTGGTGTGAAGTCCGGAGACTCGAGGAACCGGAGGAAGAACTCGTAGACGAGCTGTGGACACAAACACAAAACGCGATGATGTCATCAGGGAGATGCTGTGTGTCGTCCAATCAGGACAGATCACAACCAGCTGGGGGCGGAGCGCTGAATTCTACATTTGTTTGTACTTGAATATCCTCTGAGGTTAACTGATAAATGTGTTTTACTTTATGAATTTTAAATAAACTGATTATATTCATATCTATTAATGTTCATAACTCAACACAGGAGAACATGAGGATCTTTACCGTAATGTTCATAACTCAACACAAGAGAACATGAGGATCTTTACCGTAATGTTCATAACTCAACACAAGAGAACATGAGAGGATCTTTACCGTAATGTTCATAACTCAACACGAGAACATGAGAGGATCTTTACCGTAATGTTTATAACTCAACACAAGAGAACATGAGAGGATCTTTACCGTAATGTTCATAGGAGAACATGAGGATCTTTACCGTAATGTTCATAGGAGAACATGAGGATCTTTACCGTAATGTTCATAGGAGAACATGAGGATCTTTACCGTAATGTTCATAGGAAAACATGAGAGGATCTTTACCGTAATGTTCAAAGGAGAACATGAGAGGATCTTTACCGTAATATTCATAGGAGAAAATGAGAGGATCTTTATCGTGATGTTCATAGGAGAACATGAGAGGATCTTTACCGTAATGTTCATAGGAGAACATGAGAGGATCTTTACCGTAATGTTCATAGGAGAACATGAGAGGATCTTTACCGTGATGTTCATAGGAGAACATGAGGATCTTTACCGTAATGTTCATAGGAGAACATGAGAGGATCTTTATCGTGATGTTCATAGGAGAACATGAGAGGATCTCTACCGTAATGTTCATAGGAGAACATGAGAGGATCTTTATCGTGATGTTCATAGGAGAACATGAGAGGATCTTTACCGTGATGTTCATAGGAGAACATGAGAGGATCTTGCCGTAAAGACATACTGAAGGAGAAACAACATTCAGGTGGCTGAATTCAACACTTTGATCCATAAATAACATTATTCATGTAGTTTTATTTTGTACTCTACTGCAGTAGAGGTACTCTCTGGGTGTACTTGTACCTGCAGGTGAGGCCAGGCTGCCTCCAGCGTCGGTTCGTCCTCTTCAGGGTCGAACTCGGCTCCGGTCGGGTTGGAGGAAGGAGGAAGAGTCCGGAACAAGTTCACTGAAAACTGAACACACACATACAGGTGAATATGTGTGTCTGTGTGTGTGTGTGTGTGTGTGTGTGTCTGTGTCTGTGTGTGTGTCTGTGTGTGTGCGCCCCCCTCACCATGAACACAGCCTCGGGGTAGATGTTCTCCGTCACCACCTCACTGCTGTGGGTGATGTACTCCACCATCTCGTTGAGTCCCGCCCTCTTCACCTCTTTGTACTTGAGGTCGCTGAGCGGGTCGCTGATGAAGTCGAACAGGACGCAGCACTGACGTAGCTTCTGGACGAACAGCTCCTCCCGCTCCATCAGGGGGAGTCTGGGGGAGACGGGGTGAGGAGCTGTGATATCTATAGATAGATCATTTCATCTTTCTGACGGTCCCTGAACACATCATGTGTGACGCACAGATTAATGTGATGTTTCATCAAAAACATTTTATTCTACGTCTCAATTAAAACCTCTGAATAAACCGTTTAAATTCTGAGCTCCTCAGTGAAACTATGAAGACATGATGGATTCATCTGAGACCAACAGTCATGTGACAACAAATCTGTGATCAGTTCTGATCAGAGGTCACATCTCCTGACGGCTGTGACGGAGCGTCAGTCAGACATGTCACAGCTCTGAGGGGAGTGATGCTGTGGTCTCCATGGCAACAAAGACACACACAGACACACAGACACACACACACACACACACACACACACACACACACACACACACACACACACACACCTTTGAGAGCAGGTAGCTTCTGCAGCTCCCGGTTCTTGGTGAGGCTGAAGCGGGAGGAGCTCTGACGGCGCTCCTTCTTCACCAGCTGAGGACCTCCAGAGTATTTGATCTTGTTGAGCTGAGTGGGAGGAGGCGTGCTGTTACTGGGACGCTTGCTGCCGCTCTGCTGCTGCTGGGACTGAGCACATATACACACAAATTATTATTAATAATAACACAGAGACATTAGATAGAAATAAAAACTACGACTGTATCTGTTTACAGGTGAACTCATTTTATATTTTCAAAGAAAATATTCACAAGTCAGTTCTAAAAAGGTCTTTAAAAACATGTTTCTATCTCTGTATCTAAATAAAGTCTCACTACTGAAAATAAAACCAATAAACAGTTTTCCTTTAACTGAATATTGTTCATTGTTTGAGATGTTTCTGTTGGACTGTGGTGAATAAATGAAACCAGCTGATCAGCAGCTTCCTGTTTACACAATAAGAGGAGACACCTGGACCTGTATCACATGGACCAGCAGCATCATGTGACTCCGCCCTGTTTCATAGGTAAACACAGACACCTGGACGTGTCCTCCTGTATCACAGGTGTGTTATGTTCACACACTCACCTCGTCTGAGTTCTCTGCAGCAGCATCTTTCCCGCCCCCAGCGCCGCTGTTGCTGTTCTTCATGCTGCTTTTAGCACATTTAGCCGTTTCCTGTTTACAAGACAAGAGGAAGCAGCATTGAATGAAAGTCTACTTCAGCAGATTTAAGTTGTTATTTCTATAAAAGGTCAGAAAACAGGTCTGCTGCTCCACTGATCCATTAATCAGATGGAAAGGTTGGACTTCTATCACAGAACTGAAACCAAATCAATACTTTAAGAAATATTAAAGATGTTCTTCAGTCCAAAACATTAACACACTGACTTATGACAGCAAATATTTGGTAGTTTTATGTTTTAACAATCATTTGATAACTTAACTAGTTTGACTGATTAAGCTCTGCTCTCAATGCTATCCAGCTTTAGCTGCTTCCAGCTTTAGCTGTATCACAGACATCTGTTGTCATGTGACTGACACTGACGTAAACAGATCTATCTCCATGACAACGGAGCAAACATCCATCAGTATGTATTCATCCAGAGGATAATTGTTGTAGGAACCGGTGCAAATGAAGAAAACAAAGACGATCAATAGATAAAATAATAAATGATTATTAAATAAAATCATCTTGTCAAACGTCTTTTTCCAATGATTATAATTATAATGCAATCATATATTTAGATTTTGCTGAATAAGGAGTATTTCCACTGATGTTACTTTAGTGCTTTTATTCTTAATGTTTTTAAAGTAGGACTGTTACAGTATTTATACACTGAAGTATTACTAGTTTAGTTCTTCTACTAGAGTACTACTTACACCACACACACACACACACACACACACACACACACAGAGACACACACACACACACACACACACACAGAGACACACACACACACACAGAGAGACACACACACACACACACACACACACACAGAGACACACACACACACACACAGAGACACACACACACACACACACACACACACACACAGACACACACACACACACACACACAGACACACACACACACACACACAGACACACACACACACACACACACACACACACACACACACACACACACACACACACACACACACACACACACACACACACACACACACATGATTGGTCAGTCTGTGCACTGACGTCACATGGTTCATTAAGGCACGTTAGCGGTTAGCTTAGCCGTCCTCTGCTAGCTAGATGCTAGCTGCCAGCATCCAGCTAGCATCTAGCTAGCATCCAGCTAGCAGCTAGCATCCAGCTAGCAGCTAGCTAGCATCCAGCTAACAGCTAGCCGTCCTCGTAACAGGCGCAGTCCTGTCACGAGGCTCGTGCCCGCGGCTCACCTTCTTGCTCTTGTTGGGCATGCTGCTGCTCTGCTGCTGCTCTGCTGCTGCTCTGCTCTGGTTCTCCCGGTGGTTCCGGTGGTTCCGGGACTAACGGGACTCGGGCTGCTGTCTGTCGGTCTGTCTCAGCTGCCGTCCCCTGCCCGGAGGATGTGATTGGCTGCTGACGCGGACACGCTGCCTAGCAACGCGCGGTGGATTTTTCTGATTGGCTGCCTGTAGACAGTGCTGAGGAGGAAGTCTTCCCCAGCAACACCTTCACACATACTACATACTACATATACTACATACTACAAGTACTACATCAAAATACACCAGCACCAACAGTAAATGTACTCATGAGAGTACATGTATAACATTCAATTATTATTTATTATCTAAAGGGCTTCATACACTCCTTAATCTGTTCATACAACTGTACAGTAAATGTAGTACAGTAAAAGTACAACATGTACCTGAGATGTAGTTAAAAGTACAATAGTTACCTCTGAGATGTAGTACAGTAAAAGTACAATATGTACCTCTGAGATGTATATGTACAACATGTACCTGAGATGTTAGTACAATAGTTACCTCTGAGAAAAGTACAACATGTACCTGAGATGTAGTTAAAAGTACAATAGTTACCTCTGAGATGTAGTACAGTAAAAGTACAATATGTACCTGAGATGTAGTACAGTAAAAGTACAATATGTACCTCTGAGATGTAGTACAGTAAAAGTACAATATGTACCTGAGATGTAGTTAAAAGTACAATAGTTACCTCCGAGATGTAGTACAGTAAAAGTACAATATGTACCTGAGATGTAGTTAAAAGTACAATAGTTACCTCTGAGATGTAGTACAGTAAAAGTACAATATGTACCTGAGATGTAGTACAGTAAAAGTACAATATGTACCTCTGAGATGTAGTACACTAAAAGTACAATAGTTACCTCAGATGTAGTGGAGGAGAAGTAGGAAGTACAAGTACCTTAGAGTATGACTAAAGTACAGTATGTGGGTACATGTACTTGGAAACACTGTATTGAATCAGGACACAGAGCTGCAGTTCGTTTCTCCACTAACTTTTATTAAAACTACTTGAAGCAACAGATGCATTGAGACGACGTTGGTTTCTCTTCCTCACTGACCTGAGATCAGTGAATCAGACACAAACCTGCTGCTCTCCTACAGGAATCAGCTCCTGGATCTTCAGCTAACATGTGAACCACCAACTGAGCTGCTTTTGGTCGGACCGGAGGTCGTTTTAAAAGAGGAGAAATAAAGAGTAGAAGTAGAAAAGGAGGAATCAGGAGGTGTGTCGGGTTCTTTACCTGCAGGAGGACACACGTTCACATTTAATCCAGTCACACATCAGTTTGGTCAAAACCCAGAAACACTGGTGACGTACAACAAGTGGTTTCTTTTTTCATTAGACTTCCAAACCTTTTTCACTTTAAAATGGGCTGTGGTTTATCTTTCTGTGGGTCACAAAATATAAAGTGATTGTTTGTGTAATTTTAGACGCCTGAAGAGGAAATATTATTATTATATTATTATTAGAAAGATAAGAGCAACATCTGAAAAATAAATCTAACTTTGCTCCTTCAGCTGTTATTCGTCTTCCAGAACTGAAATGTTCTGAACCTGAACCACATGAAGAACCTCCTAACTCTCTTAAGGAAATATTCATGGATCTGTTTGTGTCTTTAGAGGAAGTCTTGTTTTTAATAAAAGATTGCAGGTCTAGACACGTCCCGGACTCTAGACTCCAGGACGTATCTAGATCCTAGAGACATGCCTGAGTCTAGAGATGTCCTGGACTCTGGAGAAGACGGAAAAAGAAGGTTTCCTTAATGTCAAACTGGGGCTTTAAATGGATGAAGGTCAGAGTCTTAAAAGTCTCAAGTCTGTCAGCGTCTCTCTTGCCTGCTGCCTTCAGGTCCATTATTGATCGGAGACTTCCTGGTTTTTAAGGTCAGCTGCTACTCAAAGTTAAAATCATAATCAAAGTCCAGAGAGGTCATGTCTGCGGGGAGGCCCAGGGTCTCAGCAGTGATCTCCATCATCGGAGGGTCACCCTCGCTGGGCGTCCCCTCCTCCAGCAGCAGCCCTGAGCCAGGATCGGACGAGTCCACCCCCTTTGGGTCTGAAGCTGCCGAGTCAGAATCTCCTGAAGCCGGCTCAGGCTCGGACTGGCTCTGCTGCTGGCGGGTCTGGTATCTGGTTTGAGATCTGGTTTGTCGGACGGGACGGGTGGTAGGAGGGGTCCTCTTTGTCGGAGTCGCCTTGCCTCTAGTTTTGGGTCCTGGCTTGGGAGCAGGTTCTGGAACCGTGTCAGGATGGGTCTCTAGATGGAGCAGGGGCTGAGTGTCCTGGTCTGGTTTGGGGTCCGTGATGATTTGAGGGGCCAGTTTGGGCATTTGAGATGTTGGTTCCAGCTCAGCAGGCTTGGTTTGGGACTCAGATTTGGGAGTTAAGGACTGGTTTTGGGGTGCAGTCTCAGACTGGGCTGGTAGATTCAGTTCTGGCTGGGTTTCAGATGGAGCCACCCGATGCGTTGGAGTTTGGGACGGCTGCAAGGACCAAACGGATTCAATTTGAATGACTGGTTCTGGCGGGGTTTGGGGAATTGGTGAGTCTGGTTGTGGTTTTGGAGCTTGCGTGGTCAGAAGCTGAGGTTGTGGTTTTGGAGCTTGCGTGGTCAGAAGCTGAGGTTGTGGTTTTGGAGCTTGCGTGGTCAGAAGCTGAATTTTATTGCTGCTGCTCCCATCAGCGCTGGCATCTGTTGCTGGTTTGGTGATGGAGGAGGCACCCGATTGGTCAACCCTGCTGTAGAAGATGTTGAATAAGTCCTGGGCTTTAGCTGCAGCCAGGTTACTCCTAAGTTTCTCAGACTTATGAGGTCCGTCGCCCATGATCATGAAAGGTGGAGGCTTGACAAAAACCGTACGTGTTTGCTCGCCCTCTGGAACTCCGGGAGCCGCCACGTCGGACACGATCTTTATCATCGCATGTTGTGCCGATTTAGCCACAGATGGAGCAGGCATAGTTTCATATGGTGCAGGCTTTGTCTCGATTGGGGCAGGTTTAGAAACTGGTGGTGCAGGGTTACAAATTGGTGGTGCAGGTTTAGAAACCAGTGGTGCAGGGTTACAAACAGGTGGTGCAGGTCTTGAAACCGGCGGTGCAGGTCTTGACACCGGCGGCGGAGGCATGGCCTCAAATGTCCCGGTTGTACCACTTGGTGGCTGAGGTTTATTTTCCAGCAGTGCATTCTGGGCATTGAGAGCCCTTGTGAGACCATCACAGAATAAGGGTTGTTCTGTCGGAGCAGTTCCTTGTAATCCCGTGTTTTGGGGTATAATGGAGAGGAAGGTGTTCAGAGGGGCAGGTTTACCCATCATGGCGGTTTTCCTCAGGACTGCAGCCGGTGCAGGGAGGTTAGGCCGGATCCTTCCCCGGGTGGCTCTGTTGTACACCCAAGGAGGAGTGGTGTTGTGGCCCCCTAGCTTGTGGGCGATCTCCTTGGCAACGGCCATGGATTTAGCAAAGGAATCCTCCGCCGAGACCGGGTTCTGCTTTGCAGCTGCTTCATCTTCTTTGATGAACTCTGCAGCAACTTTCTCCGCCTCCTTTGCCAGAATACTCTCCTTCTTCTTCCATGTGAACTTCCCAAACGATGGAGCCGTAGTCGCAGCCGGAGGCGGCGGTGGTTTGCTGGTTTCCAGGCTCTGCTTGCGGAGCTTTGCCCTCATGGCTGGACTAGGTCCACAGAGGATTTTGGGCGGGTCGTACGGCTTCGGCGGAGGTTCAGGCTTGTTGGTATCTGGTTTCCCTGCTGGTTTTCCCGGCTCAAGCTTTTTAAAAGCTTCCTTCTCAGCCTTAAGTTTTCCTTCGTCATGTTTGGATCTGAAATCTGAATATTGACCGTATTTATACTCGTCTCTCGGCCCATATTTGAGGCGGTTGTCATATCGGTCCTCTTCTTCCCTGCGGTACCGGGACCGACATTCCTCTTCTCTGTATTTGTATCGGTCGTCCTCGTCTTTCCTGCTGTGCTTACCCCTCTCCTCTTCCTCTCTGCTGGAGCAGTATTTATCATCCTTCTTGCTGCATTTCAACTTTTCCTCCTCGTCTTTCTTGCTGTACAAAGGCCTGTCCTCTTCCAGGCTTTTGACCTTCCTCAATTCCTCCTCTTTCTTGCTGGGCTTCGCCTCCTCTCCCTCTTTTTTAATTTTCTCCTCCTTCTGAACAGCATCGGACTCCTCCTTCTTTTTCTCCTTGTCCCTTTTCTCCTTTTTGTGTTTGGACTTCTCGTCCTTGTTGCTCTTGTCCTCGTCCTCATGTTTGCGTTTCTTCCCGCTGGGCTCGGAGGCCAGTCCGGCCTGCCGGTCCAGGTTCCTCCTCTGTTCATACAAAGGGTTCTCGTACATCTGTTTCTGGGGAAGGAGGTGTTGAAACAGAAAGACAAGAGAGTGAGAAACACTTCAGCCTGAGCATAACATCAAATGAATAACTGAAATACTTTTGAAGAATAAAAACTAGAGCCTGGAAACATGACACCAATTTCACATCTACTGTGCACGATGCTGCGTTCAGGTCACGTGGGAGTTACGGCTTAGCGGTTTATCTCATTCTCACACAACGACTTTCTTTGGCAGAGATGTAGAAACACATCGGTGGGTCATAGCGACCAATAAAACAAACGCAACGCCATGTCTGGCAGAGAAGAGCTTCATCACAGCGTTTCAATGACAAAGTGCTCAGAGAGTTTCTATGACAACACATCACCACTTTAACCACAGTCGTGTGATCGTCTATCATCACTCCTTTGCTTTGTATTATGTATTTGGGCCACTATCTGTTTGGTTCACATAGTTTTTTCACCGTGAGCACCAAACAGAGGATGCCTGCTTCATACGTTGTAAAGATGTCACCTCTCAGTCCGACGGACTTAACGTCATAGCAGAAGAACCAAGGCGTCCGCTGATAAAAGCTCAACACTCTCTGTAACATTCAGCCGCTGGTTCCTGAATGGATGTTTGTATCTCCGTCATGAGAGAGAGTCTTGAAAAACAAGCTTTGTGCGGCTGCATGCGTTTTCTGATCATTGGGATCCATTGAAACGCCGGCCTATTCCAGGAATCAAAGGCCGAGCCAGAGACAATGGACACACGAGTAGGAACCGGTTCTAAATGAGTGAAACCCGGAGTATTGATGCGTTCTGGAGTTTAAGGTTCTGCTATCGGTACTCAGAGACGTGCTTTACTCTTAGAATGATAAAAAAGAACCGATAAGGGTATTGATAAGAGTTCCAGGATCCATAAAATCCTAACGGTACCCTAACCCTCATGAGACGTTCCACCTGCATGAGTTCCTTCAGAGCAAAAGGGCGGAGCTCACTTACCTTGTATTTCTCGTTGTGAGCGTGAGTGGTGACGTGCTCTTCTGCACAGATGGCGTCTCCATAAAACTGTTTACACAGCAGACAGAAGAACCCTCTGACGGGCAGCAAGAACTCAGAACCTGCAGCGAAACACACGCAGAATGTTTCAAACACACGGCGGCCATAAAGCCGACGGTCATTCATGTTTACCTGGTGAACGTATCCATTCCAGACCCTGTCAGAGAGGTGACATGTGATTAGAGAACGTGTGGAGGACAGAGGTGTGTAGATCAGAGGTGACCAATGGGAAGGTGGAGTAAATAAGGACGGATGTTTGAGGGAACGAGCAGCACCTTTCCAGAGGTTACTGCAGAACGTTACGTTTACAGCAGCCTTCACTGGAGGAGGACACATGAAACACTAATGACCTGACATCAGAGACGTCTCCTCTGCGGCTCCATGAGAGTCTTTGTCTCTTGGTTAGCACTGTTTTCATTAAAGAGACAGAAACTGCAGCAGTGATCCACCTGGAAGCAGAAGACGGCTAACAACATTCAGCGGCTCGAACACCGGCATCTCCGGGACAAAAAGCAGCGTAGTGATGGATGTGCACTGACGCCTACCTTTGGCGGGTTTCGTCAGCTTCTCTTCTGACAGAAGGTTCTTGCTGATTTTGGTGGGAGTGGAAGCCCAGGGTCGGTCGTACGGGTCCAGAGTCTGAGGAACCAAAGAGAAACGTTACACCTGGTGGTCCAGAATATCAAGAACATATGGTAAAGCATGACGTAGACTACTGCTGAACAGGTCACTTCAGGGCTGACGGGTCCGTCTGATGAGAGGACGAGTCCTCAGGTCTGAATGTAGGAGATCTTCTAACAGACGTTCTTTAGTTTAGAAGAAGAAGAACTAAACACTGTTCAGAGAGACAAAGATCCTCTGAACTACAAATGAAGAAGAAGAGAAGAAATCAGCCTGAAGCTTAGATTGAAACAGGAACAGCTTCCTGTTTCAGAGGCAAGAGTTTCACAATAAAAGCAGCCTAGAACAAGCTGGAGTTAACTTCATCAAAGCTCTTCTTCAGACTTCACATAGAACCAGAAGGTCAGTCTGGAGTTAGAACTGCTGGAACATCAGCTGATCTAATCACAGGTTAACCCTCTTCAATCAATATTTACTGATCAATAATCAAACTCATTCTACATCAAGTTCTACAGGATTCTGTCGATGAATAACTTTTCGACCCAACGAGGACAAAGACGTTTAGTAAAAAAAGGTGTGAGACATAAGAACAAACCTTTCGGTGCGTTTTGCTGTGCAAGTGTGTGAAATAATCAAACATGGAACCAGAGGTGACGTTACAGTTTTTGCACCAGTGGTTTCCTGCGTCATAGTATTCAAACGGCTCTGGGGGCGGAGTCGGGGCGTCGGCGGGCGGCTCGTCTGGAGACGCTCTCGACGTCGGCGCAGCCACCGCCGCCGCTGAGGTCTGCTAAGAAACAAAGATGGAGGAGAGTCAACATGGCGGGGACAAGTGGAGACAGTCAGGATTCACTCAAACTAAACGGTCTTTTAATGTGGAAGGTAAAAGTTTCTTACCTCCTGTGAGCTCCGGCCTCAAAGACGTTACTCAACACGAGAGAATCCGGCAGTCGCTTTCATATCGATCGGAGCTTCTAGCTTTACAGTTTACAGTAAACTTCCTGTCATCATCACTGAGCTGATGAGAAACAAACCTCTGAGCTATCTACGTTCAAACAAGATCAGACAATCTTGAAAATTCAAACCCGAGAGACGATGAAGACGACTCCTCAAATAAGATCCGGTTCTTCCAGGTTTTACAAAAAGAAAATCAATGGCAGTTAAACTTCCGTCAATAACACTCAACACTTCCTGCACAGATGCTTCACATTAAAAGCCTATAGGGGGCTTTCCTAACAGGCTTTTAATGTGAAAAAACAGCACAGTCGACAGTTTCTACTGAGGAAATGAACATGAATCTGAACTCAGCAGGTGAGACGGCGTAGATCAGGTGACAATGAATCCGAGCGCAGTAACAGAATCAAAGACAAAGCTTCATTACTGTGTGAGGATCAATACCCGATCAGAATATTTAGCTGTAAATCAGCTAAATGAACCAGGTCAGGAGCCCTAGCTATGATTCAGTAGTACTTCCTGTTTTACCTCCTCTGCAGGTGTTTGTACCTTTAAGGTGGAGCTGCTGCTGGCGGCCTGCCGGCCCTCAGGACTCCTCTGCACCTCACATTTCTTCTTCTTCTCTGGCGGCGATGGCGGCGGCTCGTCCTCCGGGTCCTCCGGCGGTTTGACGGCCCTGCGGGGCCGGTCGGACGGGATCAGGCCGAGGATGAGCGCTATCTTCTCAATCTCGTTGCGATTCTTCTCGGCGGCCTCGTGCTCTTTGCGCAGGCTGGAGATCTGAGCCATGACGTCCTCCTGCAGGTGGCTGATCTCCTGCAGCAGAGGGTCTTTGTGTCCGCCCTTCTCCCGCCGCTTCTTCCTCAGGAGCTCCCCTGAAAAACACAGCGCAGCAACACCTCCTCTCCGTCAGCTGTATGCGTCTCCATGACGACGGAGGGACGCAGCGGCGTACTCACCTTGTTGCTTCCTGAGCCGCTCCAGCTCCTTCATCAGATACTCTTTCTTCTTCATCCGGATGTCTCTCTCCTGCTTCAGCTTCTCTCTCTCCTCCAGAACCTGAACACAGCACACATACAGAACTCAGTCGGGTTCTCCTCCCGGTTTAAGCTGCGCTCTCAGAAGCGTCATGACCGGAGGCGACACCTTTTGTTTCTGGCTCTCGTTGTTCTGCTCCTCAGACACTTTGACCTTCTCAACGTCCGGAACCGGAGTCTTCATCAAACCTGACGACAAACAACACGACGACCGAGAGTTACGTCACAAACAACTTCCTGTCAGCTCTTCTTCTACGGTTACAAACCAGCTGAACTTTGCTTTCATACTTGACCCACCTTTGTCCCCCAGCTCAGGGGCCGGTTTGCTGTAGGGGTGTTTGTAGGGCAAAGTAGGGGGGAACTCGTCTGGGCCGGTTTGGGGGGCAGGGCCATGTTGGGGGCGGGTACATGGGCGGCCACTGCTGGTGCATGTAGGGAAGGTAGTTTCCGTACTGGCTGTAACCCGGCGGGGGAAGTTTGGGGGCATAATGCCGTGGACCTGTGAGGGGGGTAGGGGTAGGGGCACCCCGGGGTGAGCGGGGGGATGTTGGAATCTGGGTTTTGTGGCGGCAGCTCGTTGTTTGGCGATGGCATGGCGACGCTCTGCCCTGCGAACAACTCATTCATGTCTTTGTGAGGTTTGGGCGGCGCCGAGCTCCTCCTGCCGCCGTCGCTGCTCCAGCTGCCCCCGGTTGCCCCCCCGCCCGCGGCTGCGACTCCGGCTGCAGCTGCTGGAGCTACTGCTGTGGCTCCGCCTCCTGCGACCCCGGCTCCCGTCCGAGCTGTTGGAAGAGTAGCGCCTGCTGCGCGTGGGCGTCTTCGGAGGCGGCTTGTTTCCGTGGAGACGCTCTTTGGTCCTGGCGGCCATCTTGCTGATCTCGGTCACGCCCAGGTCCAGGCCTATGGTCTTCAGCAGGTCCTGGATCTTCTCGTACTCCTCCAGCGCCTGGCGCTCGCCCTCCTCTAGCGGCTCCATCCCCGGCGGTATGGCAGAGTTCAGCACCTGGACCGTGATGTTCTGGTCGGGGCTGACGGAGGGCCGGCTGGTGTATCTCACATCCACCTCCCCCGTGGTGGGAGGGGCCTGAAGGTGAGGCGAGGCCCCCGCCGGGAGGCCGTACGTCTGAGTGATGACCTGTTTCGGTGGGGGGTAGTCTCCGTACAGCGCCTCCTCCGTCACGTCTCCGTACAGATCCAGCCCGTGGTGTCGGATCGGCTCGGACGCCAGCTGAGGTTTGGGCTCCTCCGAGTCTCCGTACAGGAACTTCTCCTCGTCGTCAATGTCGTCCGCCTTCTCCTGAGGTTTGACCCCCGCCGGACCCCCCAGCAGGTGGAGGATCTCTTTGATCTCGGCGTCGAGGCCGACCCGGTGAGCCATCTGAGGATCTGTCCGCAGCTCGGACAGCATGGAGGCCACCATGTGGGGCTCCATGCCCTTCACCGCCTGCAGAAGCTGGTCGGCCACCCGGGAAATGTTGGAACCCTCTTGACCTCGAGGGGAGTTGGTGGTCTGGAACACAGAGAGACAGAGTGACCCGCTGAACCACAGACCAACTCCTGATGTTCACGACTAGAACTTCTGATATGAGGAAACAAATCAGTCAGCTGTGTGTTGGTGTTTCTCGGTGAGGTTTGACTGCGTGTTGGTGTTTCTCGTGAGGTTTGACTGCGTGTTGGTGTTTCTCGGTGAGGTTTGACTGCGTGTTGGTGTTTCTCGGTGAGGTTTGACTGCGTGTTGGTGTTTCTCGTGAGGTTTGACTGCGTCAGTGTTTCTCGGTGAGGTTTGACTGCGTCAGTGTTTCTCGGTGAGGTTTGACTGCGTGTTGGTGTTTCTGACTGCGGTGTTTCTCGGTGCAGATTTGACTGCGTGGTGTTTCTCGGTGAGGTTTGACTGTGTGTTTCTCGGTGAGGTTTGACTGCGTGTTGGTGTTTCTCGGTGAGGTTTGACTGTGTGTTTCTCGGTGAGGTTTGACTGCGTGTTGGTGTTTCTCGGTGAGGTTTGACTGCGTGTTGGTGTTTCTCGTGAGGTTTGACTGCGTGTTGGTGTTTCTCGGTGAGGTTTGACTGTGTTTCTCGGTGAGGTTTGACTGGGTGTCGGTGTTTCTCGGTGAGGTTTGACTGTGTGTTGGTGTTTCTCGGTGAGGTTTGACTGCGTGTTGGTGTTTCTCGGTGAGGTTTGACTGCGTGTCGGGCTCTACGTGGTTGTGCGTCCTACCCTGAGTGACGGCGAGTCCTCGGAGTCGTTGCGTTTCTTCAGGATGGATTTCGTCGGCAGACTCAGCATCTCCTCCAGCTCCTTCCTGCGTCGCGCCGTCTCCAGCTCCCTGAACCCTTTTCTGAATTTCCCGTCTCCGCTGCTGGAGCTGGAGCTGGAGCTGCTCGCACTGCGTCCGTGGCTCCGCCCGATGCTCCTCCCTCTGGAACTGGACTTGCTGCGGTGGCGGCTCTTGCTCCGGCCCCGGCTCTTGGCCCGGCTCCGGTCCGGACTGTGGCTTTTGCTCCGTCCCCGGCTCTTGGCCCGGCTCCGGTCCGGACTGTGGCTCTTATTCCGGCTCCTGCTCCGGGCCCGGCTCCGGTCCGGACTGCGGCTCCTGCTCCGACCCCGACTCCTGGCCCGGCTCCGGCCCGGACTGCGGCTCTGGCTGCGGTGCCGGCTCTTGCTCCTCACCCGACTCTTGCTCCGTCCCTGACTCTTGGCCCGGCTCCGGTCCGGACTCCGGCTTTGAGGTCGGCTCCGGCCCCGGCTCCTGCTCCGCTCGTACTCGGGTCGAGGAGGGTAGTCTCTGTATGGAAACGCTAGCTTTAGCTTTAGCCGCTCACTCGCTACAGGCGCTTAAACAAAGGCTACAAAGGAACCTGTTCAAATCAAATGTCTGTTTTTAAATGTGTCTAAACCACGTTTACCTTTACTAACAAACAGTCTAATGAGCCAATCAGAATGCTTGTTTTCTACCTGTCATGATGGCGAAAAGGGGCGGAGCCAGACGGTCCAGTTAGCTCGTTGCCAACGGTGATGACCAGGTTGTGGTCGATGGGACCAGAGCCCCGAGGAGACGTCTGCAACAGAGACCACGTCAGACAGGAACAGCTGCTGCTACCAGGCTAACAGGCTAACGTGCTAACAGGCTAACATGCTACCAGGCTACCATGCTAACAGGCTACCATGCTAACATGCTACCATGCTAACAGGCTACCAGGCTAATATGCTATCAGGCTACCATGCTACATGCTACCATGATAACATGCTACCAGGCTAACATGCTACCAGGCTAACATGCTACCAGGCTAACATGCTACCAGGCTACCATGCTAACAGACTAACATGCTACATGCCACCAGGCTAACATGCTACCAGGCTAACATGCTACCAGGCTAACATGCTACATGCTACCAGGCTAACATGCTACCAGGCTAACATGCTACCAGGCTACCATGCTATCAGGCTACCATGCTAACATGCTACCAGGCTAACATGCTACCAGGCAAACATGCTACCAGGCTAATATGCTACCAGGCTAACATGCTACATGCTACCAGGCTAACATGCTACCAGGCTAATATGCTACCAGGCTAACATGCTACCAGGCTAACATGCTACCAGGCTAACATGCTACCAGGCTAACATGCTACCAGGCTACAGGCTAACAGGCTACCAGGCTAACATCCTACATGCTAACAGGCTAACATGCTACATGCTAACATGCTACAGGCTACCTCTCTGCGGTACTCTCCGGCCCGGTGGCCTCCCTGCCCGGGGGACGGGTACCTCCTGCGCGGCGGGGAGCGGCGGTAGGAGTCCGCGGGGCCGTGCTCGTGGTAGCCCGGGTGGAACGGAGGCCTGGGCCGGCTCCGCTCGTCTCGGTAGCCCGGTACCGGGTAAGGCCTCGGCGGAGGACCTCGGCCCTCGAACGGCGGCCGGTAGCCTCCTCTCTGCGGGGGGTACATCTCCTCCCGCAGAGACCGGAGACCGGAGACCAGAGACCAGAGAACCACAGAACCAGAGAACCAGAGAACCACAGAACCAGAGAACCACAGAGCCAGAGACCGGAAGTAGAAGAGAGACGTGTTCTTCTTCTACGGCCACTACAGTCCTCCTTCTTCTTCTACGGCCACTACAGTCCTCCTTCTTCTTCTCCTTCTTCTTCTACGGCCACTACAGTCACTACAGTCCTCCTTCTTCTTCTTCTTCTTCTACGGCCACTACAGTCCTCCTTCTTCTTCTTCTTCTCCTTCTTCTACGGTCACCACAGACAGGCTGCGCGCTGCTGCCCCCTTCAGGATCAACGCGGAACTGGTTCTGGAGCTTTCAGTCACAGGATTGTAAAAGTGAAAGTCATTTTCTGTGTGAACTTTAAGGAGGAATAGTCAGTTTAAAAACCCTCTTCAAATCAACTGTATGACTGAAAGCCCCAGAACAGCTACTAAAGGGCCCCGAGGTCATTACATTACATTACATTATATTATAACATTATATTACATTACAGTCATTTAGCAGACGCTTTTATCCAAAGCGACTTACAGGAAGTGTATTCAACATAGGTATTCAAGAGAACTACTAGTCACCAGAAGTCATCAGTGCATCTCCTTTCTTAAACAAGCATCTAAGAGCAGAAACCAGAGCAAAAGTATAGAAACAAACTAATATGATACAATAAGTGCTTAGTGGAAGGCTCAGGGTAGTACTTCAAGAAGTACTACCCTGAGGTCAGAATGTTCTTCAGTAATAATGTGAATGGTCTCCAGTCTATATTCACAACATACGAGATGTTTGAATCTTTTAAATTCCTCACATGGAGGGCTCTCAAACATTAGACAGACATTAGAAGGTATTTACATCAGTTTTATTCCCAGTGTGTCAGGTCTGAATGTCACATGAGCAAAAGAACGTTGATCTGACACTAAAACTACAGAACTACAGTTCAGTTTGGAAAACTTCTTCTCAGATCTTCTGCTTCAGTAAAAACATCTTACTGTAGAAAGTGTAGAACTCCTGCATTCTGTTCACAACAACATCGTTGGACGTCTCTCATCTCTCTGAATGAGTCGGTTTTCTGAGGTAGAAGTGTGGAAAGCAGCCACAGAGGGACGATGATGAGAACGTCATGGAGGCCTTCGGGTCACCTGGTGAACACCTGAGTCCTCCTGAGCTTCACCTGGGCTGGAACCTGCAGAGAAAACAGAAACTCACCTGGTCGACTCCAACAGGTACAACAGAGCGTGGAGACTTCAGAGAGTGACGAGACTGCTGACAATGGAACGTTATTATGAATATCAAACCAGCTGTTTTCTACAAGTGATGAGAATGTAGACTCTAACTGAATGATAAAGAAATGAGAAACATTAAAATTCTACCTTCATAGTCTCCTTTTGTCTTTAGAAGTCTGAAACAGTAGAATGTGGAACAACACTTACTTCATGTTGTGATGTTAAAAAGCTAATATTCTGATTATGTAGTTTCTGAATTGCTCATATGATTGGCCTCAATTTAAGTAAAACATGGATTTCATAGAACAAGCAGTTCATCATATCGCCTAAAAAAACAACAGAGCAGCATCATGAATGATGAAATATTGATTATTGAGAACACATTTCTGTGTGAATTAAAACGTCTAAATTAACATAAAATAGACCTTTATTGATTTACAAAATGTGTATTTTACCAGTATTTCTTTCCTTAAAGATAATATCCATCACTGACATTGTGTTCATGAAGAAGATGAAAGAAGGAGAAGCATCAGCAGATCAGTTGATATTCAATTTATTGTTTCAATGCAGACAAACGTGTTTCATTAAAGAGCAGAGTTCCTACGCGTTGAGATAAAACTACAGACTAGTCAGGACACTTCACAGGAGGCATGTAATATAGACATATAGAAATAAAAGACAACATAAAAGCAGAGAATAACGGATCCACCTCTGAACTCTTCTCTAGGTCAGCTCCATCTCCCACTTCTCCAGAAAATCCTGCAGGTTCAGGTTGAAAACGTCGATGCCTTTGGGGGACAGATGGACGCCGTCGGCCCGGTACAGGCCCGTGTTTGTGCCGCACCTAATGTTGTCGTGGGTCAGCGAGGTGCCGCCCAGCTCCGAGATGATGTTCTGGATCCTGCGGTTCACTGTGGTTCGGACCAGATCCACCTCGTGGTTATCGGTGGAGTGGCGCCACACCCTCCGAGGGAGAATGTTGGACCAGACCAGGATGCATTGTGGGAAGATGCTCCTCATGGAGGTCAGATCCTTCTTGACGGAGGCCAGCAGGTCGGTGGGGCTGTCGGTGCTCAGGTCGTTGCCGCCCAGGTGCATGATGAGGACGTCTGGGTTGGGCCAGGTGACCTTCAGCTGGTGGAGCTGGGGCAGCAGCTGAGACCACGTCATGCCCTGGGTGCCCTTCCACCAGATGGTCACCTTGCTGGGGTCCATGCCCAGCTGCATACCTACCTCCGGAGACTTGGCCCGGGACTCTGCCCAGTACACCAGCGAATGACCACAGATCCAAACGTTCTTGGGCTCGCTGGCATTCGGCATGCCTACAGAAACAGGACAGATTACATTTGTTAGAGTGTTGAGCACTAGTTGGTCCCAAACTGTAAGTCCTCGGGCTGGTTTCACAAAGATCTCTTCGAATGGTCCGTGGACTTTGTTTTGCCTTTGGACTCATCTAATGCTGTTATCAATGTGATGACTAACTGCACAAAGATCAAACAGATCTTCTAGAATGACCACTGTGGGCCAATCCAGATGTTCTTGAAGCAGATGGACAAACGTCTGACTGTTGGACTAAAGTCACTTGATCTCTGTGAAACCAGAAACAACTCACGATATTTAACATTAACTGTACAAAGTCAACCAGCGGCAGCGGTTTCTAGAATCTGCTTCCTGCTGACTTCCTGCTGCGTTAACGTTGTCGTTCACTGCTTAAAACAAAGAGCACCTACTAATAACTTAAAGCTTTCTAGCTCACTGTATCAATAATTAATACACCAGCAAAGTTAACCATCAATTCTAAACTTCAGTTTAACCGTTTACGATGTACTGATGACCCAAAAACGTACCGATAGATGTAAACTGAGAGACAACCTACTGGTCACAGAAACATGTTTGTGGTAAAAGCAGTACCGCGTTTAGTTTAAGTTAATGATTCAAGTGACAGATGTATCATTTTTAAGACAGTCTGATCAATTAATACAATTAAAAGATCAAAATGATCACCTACCTTCACCGTCAAGAGAAAACATTATGCCGCTCTGCAACGTTTCTTTATCAGCTCTAAACCTTCTGAGTCACTTAAAGATAAAAGACTAGACATGAGTTTAGATCCGAGTCGCGGTGGACGATGTTTAGCGGTGTCGTATCCTCGCTAGCTAACTGCTGAGGTCAGGAACGTACCAACTGTCTGCTGGCTGAATCCGGAGACATGCAACACAAACTGCTACTAAAGCACTAGAACAAACATTTGATTTATGAATGTCAGTATAACCTCATTCATACATTTCATTACATCTAATTACAAAACTTATTCTTACTTTAAAAATATCACATTTCTTTAATTCCAAAGGGTTTCTCATAGACTGAAGTTCACCGAGTCCAGTATTTCATTTAGAGAAAGGAAATGGAATCTCAAATAAATGAGGAACTGGATTGATGCCGTCAACTTCCTTTGTAAATATAAAAACAGTCTGACAAGGCTCGGCTGTGAATGTGTAGCATTATGGACCTAAATGAACACGTTGTAGATCACTGATTCACAAATGATAATGAGGGTATTAAATATGAGATTGTTAGTAAGGGAGGCCGGTGGATGGACTGAAGAAGTGTTAAAAACATCGTTAAAGGTGATTTTCCATTTCTGTTTCCCGACTCCACACTGAACCTCAGCGTCTCCACTTTAAACTCATCGAACTGCTGGTCTGGCTGTCTGTCCTGTGATGGACTGTGACGGGTTTCATGTGTAAGAAAGTTACCTGAGCAGCATATTTAAATACAAAGATGAGACTCGCTGTGTTCAGAGGATTTAAATGTGACGGATGGCCTATTGTCGTTTGGGTCATGGAACTGCAAACTTACGCCGACTGAGAAACGACAGTCAGCGTTAGTGCTGATTGGAAGACTGAAACAAGAACAAAAATATGTCCAAAACACAATCTGGATAAAAATCGTTAGCATCTGTTAGCATCATATACTGAATTCTGTGACATCTAAACATTTAAAGAACAGAAACAACGGCCTCCCAAAGAACCTCAGATGTCCACTAAGTGTTGTTTCTAGTCTGAGTCTCGATATCAGTCACCCAACTAAACCGCTAGAGATAACGATATCCATCTGGAGACCTCCAAACAATGCTAACAGATCTCTCCGTTAGCTCCTTGAGCTAACATTATTCACACAACAGGGTAGTTTAAAGTCCAGAATTGCGAGGGTCCGATTCACAGGTATTAAAAAGGTAAAAACACTGCTGTGCTAAACTTCTTGAGGGGGCTTCATTTGTCAAAATGTGGACAAACATTACTTAAAAATGATGGTTAACAATAATAACCTCGTCGTTGATGTGAGGTGTAGAGTTACTTACCATAGTGATGACAGACTACCAGTAAGTCGGGCCTGAAAATGCCAAAGCTAACGATATTCAACTGACTCCTGAATGATTAAAAGCTCTCTACGTTAGCTTCATGAGCTAACAGATCGTTCCACCAGCTGAAAGGAAGGAATTCATTATGTAGGTCCTAAATCATAGTTAAACTCGTGAGCTTGAAACACTAATGTGATCCACTTACTTAGAAGGCTAAGCTGATTAAAAAGTATATACATTTAGCTCGGACAAGAGGCTGCACTATATGAACTAAACCAATTCTTAAGAATAATCATGGAATATAAAGTTATGACATTGTCTACATTTCCCCTGTGGTAAAAGCTATCTGTTAGCTTCCAGAGCTAACGTTCAGACTGGAAGGTAAAGCTAGATTACAAAATTCAGTTCTTATGTTTAGAAGGTAAAAGTCGCTTTGGATAAAAGCGTCTGCTAAATGACTGTAATCTAATGTAATGTAATGATTTGATACATTTGGGACCAATTTAGCTTTGACACAATGCAACATAACTTTACTTAACACATTATTAATGAACATGTTGAAGTCAATGAAGCCGACGACGCCTTCATGACGGGGGAAGCACTCGTGGTTAGCTTCCTGAGCTAACGTCACAGATTGGAAGGAGAAGCTACGTTAGCAGCTCTAGCTGATACAGTCGGGTGGAATGACCTCGGAGAAGAGGGAATGTCTTCAGACGCCGTCCTTACCTCAGTCATGACTCCAGGACTCTAACCTGGCCTTGCTTGAATCACTCCGGGTTTGTTGACTGGACCACAACTCCTAAACAACGGTAAAAGCATATCCTCAACGGACTAGTAAGAAACTAGTACAATACTAACTGATGACGAGGCTCTACTTGGCATGCTCAAAATGACGAGCGCTGTTTTCTGGATCTTCTGTGAAAAAGTCACTTTTCTGGATATCTGGAAATAGCAGCTACGCTCCACTGAGAAAAAACAAACTGAAATGAAGTCAAAAACGATGGCAAAACTATTCTACAACTAACCAGAACCAGTTTCTGGACAAAAACATGCATTTTCCCTCTGAACTTACATTTCCTAACAAAACAACCCTAGAAGTGAACATCTAGTCAACTGTAACTAGATGGCGTCCTGGACTATTTAAGCCCCGTGTGTAAAGTCATATAAACTGTATTCTGGTCCAGATGTGTACCTCGTGCTGCACTAAACATCAGAGTATTACCTTTGTTTGACTTTCATGCCTTTGTTAAGGACATGTTAGCTAGCTCGTTACTAGCTGACATGAGAGAGCGCCAGCCAATCTAAAGCAGAAGGGAATAGTACTACCTAGTGATGTGTCGGTCGCGAACGATCCGGCTCAAAGAGCCGGCTCTTTGACGTGAACGATTGGAACCGGCTCTACGATGGGAGCCGTTTTAAGATCCTATTTGGGAGCCGGTTTTTTTTTCAGTTTTGCCCTCCCCCTCCCCCTCTCACTCTCACTCTCTCTCTCCCCCTCCCCCTCTCACTCTCTCTCCTTGCGCGTTCTGCCTGTGGTAAAGCAGAGGTTTTTTTTTTCCTCCGTCGGTGCCTTAATGTCTCCACTGCCCTCGTGTCAAGCGTGTGCTCCACACATCTGACCAATCACACGCAGCTTTCAATTAATAATGTGCCGGGAAAACACTGAAAAAAAAGTTTCTCTCCACTTTTTTTTTGGAAACCGCAGGCAATTGGCCAAGCTGTATAGCGTTCGTGGGCAGGTGTCAATCACGCACGCAGCAGTCAAGAAGCACACACGGCATAAAGAAGGGGAGTCAGTGTGACAATTGAATAGGCCTGTGTGATAATGAGTGGTGACAGAAAACGGAGCAAAATCTGGACTCATTTTAATGCTACGTCAGACTCCACCAGGGCAGAGTGTAGACTCTGCAAAACCAGAATATCCTATCGTGCAGGCTCCACTAACAACCTGCACAGACACATGCGGACATCGCATGCAGCGGTGTTGCTGGAGGAGTCGAGGACAGAAAATGAACCACAACCGTCTGCCAGCGCAAGTGCAACAGCTGCAGCTTCCTCAGGTGCCAGAACAACTGCTCCCTCAGCATCAGCAACAACTGCCTCCATTTTTACACCCCAGCCTGCGAACCCACCCTCCTGCACCCACAACCCAGAGCTCTATGAAGCAGTTCCTCCAGAAATCCTTAACTCCAGCAAGACAGACAGCAATAGACGAGGAGTTGGCCAAGATGGTGGCCAGAGATTACCAACCCTTTTCCATTGTTGAGGATGTTGGATTTAGGAATTTTTGCCAAGCCCTCAATCCTATGTATGCCCTCCCCAGCCGAAAAACCCTCACACAGAAATTCATCCCAGGCCTATATGATGCTGCACGGGCCTCCCTGCAAGAGAGGGTGAAGACAGCCTCAGCTGTATGCCTGACAACTGACTGCTGGACATCCCGCGCCACCACGTCATTCATGGCCGTCACCTGCCATTTCATAGAAAATTACAGTATGGCATCATGTCTACTGGACTGCTTTGAATTTAGTGACAGGCACACATCAGAAAACCTGGCTGAAGAGCTCCACCGAGTGGCAAGAGAGTGGGGGATGGAGAACAAAGTTGTGTGTTGTGTCACAGATAATGCAGCCAATATAACAAAAGCCATTCAGCTGCTGAAATGGACACACCATCCATGCCTGGCTCACACCATAAATCTGTTTGTGAGAAATGCTCTGAGGGCTTCAAAGCCCACTGTGGATAAAGTAAAGGCCATAGTGGAATTTTTCCACAGAAGCACAGCAGCCACCCAAAAACTGAAATCCACCCAACGGCAGATGTCTATGGCAGAGCTGAAGCTCAAACAGGAGTGTGTCACCCGGTGGAATTCGGCATTCCATATGATCCAGCGAATCCTGGAATCTAAGGATGCGGTTATCGCAACATTGGCGGTCATCAACGCACCTGTGGCTCCTCTCAGCCAAGAGGAGTGGGAGGCTCTGCAAGAGGCCTGCAGCGTCCTGGAGCCCTTTGACCAGGTCACAGTGGAGATCAGCGCAGAGAGGTACAGTGTTCAAACATCATCTCATTGAACTTTACTATAATATTACTATGACCTATTAAACTTTATTAGGATGTTATTATCATTGTAATTTTTTATTTGTTAAATATTTTTTTTGACAAACAGGTTTAGAAGTGGCTGAAAATAATATTATTAAATAAAAAATATTAGTAGCCTATGTCAAGCAATTTAGAAGTGAAGCTTAAAATAATATTGCTAAATAGCCTAAATGAATAAATATTATATAAAATATAATATTTTGATGCTTCTTTTTTCAGGTATGTTACTGCCTCCAAAATGCTCATACTGTGCAGGGGTCTTCAGAGGGTGACAACAGAGCACCAGAGCAGAGTCACCACAGCGTGCGTGAAGGATCTGGTGAATTCCCTCTCTTCAAGCATGGACAAAAAATTCCACCGGATGGAATACAATGCAGTTCTGTCCGAAACCACCATCCTCGACCCCGCTTCAAAAAGGCGGCCTTTAGTGACAACAGAGCAGTCGACGAAGCCCTCCAAAGAATTACCACAGCAGCATCCAGGCATAGGCAGTCATCTCACCTGCAAGGGGGTCATGGAGGAGAGGAGGGAGCAGCAGCACATGAGCCGGAGGAGCCCCAAGCATCGGCTGTTTGGAGGTTTTTTGAGGAGCGGGCAAGCGGAGACACTGCAACCAGGAATCCTACAGCTGATGCTATTCTGGAGGTGAGGTCCTACCTTGAGGAGCCTCTTTTCCAGCGCAGTGCCGACCCACTGAGGTGGTGGGAGACAAAGGCACTGATCTATCCACAGCTCTCTTACGTGATGGCACGTAGACTGTGCATAGTGGCAACATCCGTCCCATCAGAGAGGATCTTCTCCAAAACTGGACAGATCATAACTGAGAGAAGGAACAGGATCAGCCCTGCCAAGCTTAGACACCTGGTGTTTCTCAACGCCAATCTGTAAGTCTTTGAGTGATACAGTGAGTTCCTTATCTCTATAGTGGTTCAAAACTTGTGTTGTTCACATGTGTTTTATACTTTAATTTAATAGCACTATAGGTCTAAATAATACTTGAAATTATGCCTTTTTGGCATGAAGCTGCTTTAATACTTTTCTCATACTGTGATGGGTATCTGTGTTTAATACAGTGAGTGAGTGGTTCAAAACTTGTGTTTTGTTTTGTCATAGTGTTATACTTAAATTTAAAAGCACTTTATTTGATATTTGTATTGTGGCTTTTCTGTTATGAAGCTGCTTTGATTGCCTACTTTTTTGTATTGTGGTGGGTGTTTGTATTTATATTTAACTGTTACATTTTTTCAAGTTATTTTTTTTGGAAGTGGTGCTATTTTGTAATAACGGTTTTATTCATAAAGCATTGTTATGCTGCATTTTTACTCATAAGTGCTTAACAATGTCAATAATGAAACAAAATGTTATAAAATTAGGTTTAAGCTATTAATTAATTAATAATGTAAAACATGTGTATGGGGAGCCGTTTGGGAGCCGAAAGAGCCGGCTCTCCACAGTAAGAAGAGCCATTAGAGCCGCATCTCGCAAAGGAGCCGAAAATCCCATCACTAGTACTACCCAAGTACTACATACTTAGTACTACAAACAGTAGTACAGTAGAGTGGTTATTGGGCTTTGTCCTTTAGCCTGGACAGCTGGACTTTATAGGTTTATATAAAGAGCAGCATGTAGTTACGACCCTTACTGTCAATTAACATCATATCCAAGCCTAGGGATTAGCTTAGCATGGTCAGCTAGCTGGACTGTCTTTACACTCAGTGCTCACTGTTTTAGGTACAACAGGTGTTTTGACGGATATAAGGCTTGAGAGAATCCTTTAGCATCCTTCTCTCTGGTCATACTGAAAGTTTCCACCGCAGCTGACGTCTTCATCCTCTCTTCTTCAAACAGGAGTTCCTGTTGGGATGCCATGTCCTCTTTGTAATGAGGATGTCATCACAAAGCAACAAAATAGAGTATGGAGTCAATGTTGTCTTCGCAATCGAAGGGGTTGCATCGTTTTTTTTCTTGCGACCACCAAACTTTAAAGGTTCTCTAGACGAAATACGAATGAATGAATGAATAGACGAAATAAAGGTGGATCTATTGCCTCCACGCAGTTCTCAACATGGCGACGGCCGAGCTGAACGGAGCTAACGTGTTTACCTGAGGGGGAACCGGAGGATGAGCACTACTTTTCCACAACGCCACTGTCGGCCTGCAGGCCGTTATCAGCTGTAACCGCCGTATGAGCGCAGAGCGGCGGCCGATAGATAACCAGTGGAGCACGCTCACATTCACTAAAAGATAGTATGTATAAGACAATGTTTTTGTCCACACAGTAGATGATCAGAAATATGCTGGATCAGGAGACTCAAGTCAAAGGGCTCGGCTGCTGACCACAATCCTGTTCAGGGTTCAACGCGTCGAGGCTCTGAGATGATCTTCTTACGCAGAACTGAAGGTATGTTGGTCTTGCATCTGTCCAAATATATTCAGGGCCTCATAGTTTGGATCCCCACGTGGTACCAGACTGTAGATTCCATTAAAACACAGGTAAGAGACCATTTGGTGAAGGAAGAAGTCAGTAACCACTGACCGCTGAGGGTAACAGTATTCAAGCTGGAAGAGGTATCCCTGTACCGAACTAAACTAGCTTGTTTGAAGAGTATCACTGTAGCTACATGTCTAGCTAACTCCTATTACTGGGTATCACGGCTCAATAATGACTTGGTATTAACCAAAATGTATCTGAAGCGTCAGGTAACCGAGTTGGTATCAAATGCTTGTTCATTTTCATAGTTTTGTTTACCAACTACTTAAATCAAGAATATACAGTGTTGATATCAGTAATGAAACCCGGCAGTGGTATTTAGAATCCTAACTTTAGTAAAAACATGTCTGCATTTAAGTCTCATAAGCTTATCTGACTATATAGTGCTTTCTGGACTCCTGGTTCCTTAGAACAACATATCAAATGAAGAGGAAAAAGATTTTACTTTGTGAAGTTCAGATTGCAGTTGGCTTCTGTTCTTGATCGCCGGACGAACCACTAGACTCGGCTAACGAGTGTGGCAGAAGAACGACTGCAATGCCCTAAAGAAGTCTAGTTGTCTGTTACTACGTCAGGATTTCTGCGGTCGCTGAACGCTGCTCCTGAACAGTGCAACCACGAGTCGCTGCTACTGGGAGAGCACGAGAGATGATAGAAAAATGAATACAAGCGAAGACATTTCCAGGACAAACCTTCTTGTTGTGATCCTCGAGCTCTATCTCAAAATGAAACAAGATACACCGTGATAATGCACAAGACATTCGTGTAGCGTTGAGGTGGAGCTACGACAACTTAATGAAATCCAGCGCTGAACTCTATATCACTTCCTACCTTCTGGGAATCTACGGTGAGACTGCAAGACCACTTCAACTGGAGACGCGTCTCTACTCTAGTTAGATCCAAACAAAACTTAGCGATACTTCCATCATGTGAACTTCTTACCATTTCTACCACTTCTCTGGAGATGTGGTTAATCAAGAAACTCTGGTTTTCCCGCCAAAGCCTGGCTAACTGTCTGAGAAAAACAAATGTATTGTAAGCTGCTCAAAGTAGCTGTCTAGTATCTCTAATCTTTACCCCTAAACATTATAAATGACATGCAGCTGTTACCTTGAAAATGTACAGTGGGTACGGAAAGTATTCAGACCCCTTTAAATTTGTCACTCTTTGTTTCATTGCAGCCATTTGCTAAAATCGAAAAAGTTCATTTTTTTCGCATTAATGTACACTCAGCAACCCATCTTGACAGAAAAAAACAGAAATGTAGAAATTTTTGCAAATTTATTAAAAAAGAAAAACTGAAATATCACATGGTCATAAGTATTCAGACCCTTTGCTGTGACACTCATATTTAACTCACATGCTGTCCATTTCTTCTGATCCTCCTTGAGATGGTTCTACTCCTTCATTGGAGTCCAGCTGTGTTTAATTAAACTGATTGGACTTGATTAGGAAAGGCACACACCTGTCTATATAAGACCTTACAGCTCACAGTGCATGTCAGAACAAATGAGAATCGTGAGGTCGAAGGAACTGCCCAAGGAGCTCAGAGACAGAATTGTGGCAAGGCACAGATCTGGCCAAGGTTACAAAAGAATTTCTGCAGCACTCAAGGTTCCTAAGAGCACAGTGGCCTCCATAATCCTTAAATGGAAGAAGTATGGGATGACCAGAACTCTTCCTAGACCTGGCCGTCCAGCCAAACTGAGCAATCATGGGAGAAGAGCCTTGGTGAGAGAGGTAAAGAAGAACCCAAAGATCACTGTGGCTGAGCTCCAGAGATGCAGTAGGGAGATGGGAGAAAGTTCCACAAAGTCAACTATCACTGCAGCCCTCCACCAGTCGGGGCTTTATGGCAGAGTGGCCCGACGGAAGCCTCTCCTCAGTGCAAGACATATGAAAGCCCGCATAGAGTTTGCCAAAAAACACATGGAGGACTCCCAAACTATGAGAAATAAGATTCTCTGGTCTGATGAGACCAAGATTGAACTTTTTGGCGTTAATTCTAAGCGGTATGTGTGGAGAAAACCAGGCACTGCTCATCACCTGCCCAATACAATCCCAACAGTGAAACATGGTGGTGGCAGCATCATGCTATGGGGGTGTTTTTCAGCTGCAGGGACAGGACGACTGGTTGCAATTGAAGGAAAGATGAATGCGGCCAAGTACAGAGATATCCTGGAAGAAAACCTCCTCCAGAGTGCTCAGGACCTCAGACTGGGCCGAAGGTTCACCTTCCAACAAGACAATGACCCGAAGCACACAGCTAAAATAACAAAGGAGTGGCTTCGGAACAAGTCTGTGACCATTCTTGACTGGCCCAGCCAGAGCCCTGACCTAAACCCAATTGAGAACTCTGGAGAGACCTGAAAATGGCTGTCCACCAACGTTCACCATCCAACCTGACCGAACTGGAGAGGATCTGCAAGGAAGAATGGCAGAGGATCCCCAAATCCAGGTGTGAGAAACTTGTTGCATCATTCCCAAGAAGACTCATGGCTGTACTAGCTCAAAAGGGTGCTTCTACTCAATACTGAGCAAAGGGTCTGAATACTTATGACCATGTGATATTTCAGTTTTTCTTTTTTAATAAATTTGCAAAAAGTTCTACATTTCTGTTTTTTTCTGTCAAGATGGGTTGCTGAGTGTACATTAATGCGAAAAAAAATGAACTTTTTCGATTTTAGCAAATGGCTGCAATGAAACAAAGGGTGAAAAATTTAAAGGGGTCTGAATACTTTCCGTACCCACTGTATTTATGTCTTTGAAGAACTAGCACACTTAACTAGCAAATCCCTGTAATTCAAAAGGTTGCTAGTTTAGTGTATGTAACCGAACAAGATCTGATACCTGGGAAGATCCGCATGCCGTCCTTCCACTCTCCACTCTGATTCTTGCGGCTGAGCCAATCCTTGTAGTACTGCTCCCTCTTTTCTATAACCCTCTGGTTATATGAATCCAGCTGCAACAGAAACAAATGCCGTATCAAAAGCTTTATCCCGTGGCTGTCCATTATTTCTAAGGGTTCTACTTCACAGTGCCGTCCGTCGAGATCACCTGGGATTATATGTGGCTAAGAAAATTAAACAATGACAGCAGATAGAAATCATTCAAAGGAAGCAACGTGTAGATTTACCCCACTCTCACGGGCCAAGCATCATTTGAAATGGTCCATTACAAACTGAACAAACTGAACGCAATAAAACTCTTCACAGGTTCTCTTACTTTGACTTCTTCAGTAAATCGGACCCTACTTGTTCACTTTTAATTAAATGAAAGATTAAAAGCTGATCGTACCTTCTCCTTCTGCTTGTTCTTTATTTCATCATCAGCCTCTGTTGAGGTCTGATGACTGGAGGCTGATGGAGAGACTGTGGGTAAACTGAACTGGACTGATTTGACCGGTTTGGCTGGTGGTTGGACAGCCAGAGATTTCACCGTCTCTATGACCTTCAGGCATCTGGCCACTGTGGTAGAGATGGTTGATTGGTTAACGTTTGCTGGACTTGATGTTGTGGCTGTTGATGGTGGGGGTGATACTGTGGCAGTGATTAAAGGCTGCAAAGGACTGGAGGAGTTCAGGGCTGGTGCTGATGGAGGTTGGCCAATAAAAGGAAACACTTCATGACTGAAGGGTGGAGCAAAAGGAGATTGTCCAGGAGGTTGCTGGGGCGGAGGTCCAGGAGGAGGTCCTGGAGGAGGCTGTGCAGGACGCCGGGGTGGAGGTCCAGGAGGAGGTCCTGGAGGAAGTCCAAATCTCTGGGGTGGTTGACCAGCAGCAGGAGAAACTTGAGAAACCATGCTGGGGGTTGTGGAGCTCTGCTCTGGAGGAATCTGGGTTGTGACTCCAAGGGGCCAGTTGATTGGTGGGGGAGGATGTTGGTATTGGGCAGGCGGAGGCCCAGGAGGAGCTGTTGGAGGAGATGTGGTGGAGGGTGTGCTCCCCATTGTCCTGGTAAGACTCTGCTGCTGTTGTGCCTTCTGTAGCACCTCCAGCTCCTGCTGGTCCAGGAATCCTTCATACTCAGAGACAGCTTTCGATCTGCCGAGTGGCTCCAAACTGGACGACCTAGTAGGCGAGGGGGAATAGATGTGATCCAATTCAACGGAACTGGTTCTACTTGTTTGCCGTTCTTCCCTTGAGGATGACATGGTCTCTCTTTCCAAGGATGAGGACTTCGGGCTGTATATTTTCTCCTGGGCTCGGCTTGCCAGTTTGGACATATCTCCTGTACTCAGCTTCAGACCAATTGTACGGAGTAGACTTTGGATCTTGTCGTAGGGTTCTGTCTTGTTCTTTGGTTCCTCACTTGTTCTCTCCACTGAAGATCTTTTGGGGCTTATCTGTGTATTTTTCCCATCTAGAGCTAGACTGCTGCTGGGTTGCTCTTGAGCCAATCCCACAATACGAGAGAAACCACTGCCATCTTGAAGTGCCCGCTCATGAGGCAGAAGGTCATCATTTACATAAACCGGTTCCGATTTCTTTTCAGCATCCACCTTTTTATTAAGCATGTCGAGGAAGCGATCGAGGGGCGGCTTCACAGGTGGAGGTGCCTGGCGTGGAGTTGTGTTCTTCAGTGTGGGAGAGGGGCTTCTAGGAGGCGGTTCTGTGGGAGAAGGAGGTCTCAGGGAGGGTTGGGAAGATGAGGTTGCAGCAGTATTCATCAAGGGAGGTTGGGTGGAGGCAGAAGGAACTTGGGCAGGCTGAGAAGAAGGTGAGGGTCCATGGGGTTGTGGAGACTGGCTCTGTTTGACAGGGCGATATGGATCATCGTAAGGTCGGTCCGCATATGCCGGGTCATAGTAGCGATCGTCATACGGTTCGTCATAAACATCGTAGCGATCAGTGTAACGTTGGCTGGCAGACGGAGGGCCAACATAGGAGGGTTCACCATAGAGACGGGTTTCATAAGGGCGATCACTGTAGGGGCGCTCACCATAAGGACGATCAGCGGAAGAACGACCGGCATACGGATCACCGGGGCGCTCGCCATACAGCCGGTCTTGGTAAGGATTGTATGGCCGGTCATAATAAGGATCGTCGTAGGGCTGAGAAGAACGATGGTGGTAATCGGTTCCGTCTGGTCGTTTCTTCAGGATGGACCGGACTGGTTTGTATTCAGTGAGAGGGACGGCAATCCGGCCGTGATCATAGTCTATGCAGGTCCTCTGTCCAGGGTCTATGTCCACCAGAGACTTTTTGTAGGCAATCATGTCGTTCAGCTCCTCCAGCTCCCGCTTCTTCCTCGCGAGCTCGTCGTCCACGACTCCGCCGCGTCTGGGAGGAGGGCTAAGCTCCCTCCTCCTCTTGTGACTTTCATCGCGCTCTCTGTTGATTTTGCTCCTCTTCTTGATTGCCCTGTCCTTGCTTCTCTCCTTGCTCCTGCTGCGACTCCTGCTGGAACTCTTGCTTCGGCTGCGACTCTTGCTGTGGCTCTTAGTGCGGCTCTTGACGGGCCGGTTTGGTATCTCTCGGCTTGGGCTTCGCCTGAACGTGCTTCCTTTACGGTCACGGTCAGCGCTGGTGCTGCGTCTCTTTTTGATGATACGTCCAAACTGGTCTCTGGGCGGAGTCTTGCTCCTACTTCTACTCCTGGCCCTATTCCTACTCGGACTCTTGCTCCTACTTCTACTCCTGGCCCTATTCCTACTCAGGCTCTTGCTCCTACTTCTGATCCTGGCCCTATTCCTACTCGGACTCTTGCTCCTACTTCTGATCCTGGCCCTACTCCTACTCGGACTCTTGCTCCTACTTCTGCTCCGGCCATATTTACGCTGAGAGGCACCGTAATCCCTTCTGCCAGTGCTGGTCTTGCTGTCCTGCGTTCTAAGATTTTTCACCACGGCCTTCAGCTTGTCTGTCTCTGGCTTTTCTTTCCTGAAAAGTCAGACAAGCTTATGAGAATAATTTCACAGAATTTGTATTTCTATATATCCTGTATAGATGCCAATGTGTCATTTAGTCAGGTTACTAATGTAACCTAGTGGTTTAACTATCTGAATTTACACATAAATAGGCAAACATTTGATTTTTAAAAGAACAAGAACTCTTAGCACATCCCTATCTTTCACCCAATTATGTTCTCACAGAACATAGAAAAATCATTACTCACTCAGTGTCTTCTGTTTTTGCCAGCTTGATGGTCATCTACCAACAATACGCATATCAGAGAAAGTTAGAAAAAGGAAATTATCTCGTTCAACATCTTCAGCATTAGACCCGAAAATCATTCAGAAAATATATCACTTCCTAAAAGTATGTGGAAATTGATGTTAATGGACAAATCGCGGACAAAGTGGACAAAACTTTTTGCCATGTGAGAATTCTGTAACTTTAAACAACAAAACAGACACATCTTAACTGTGTAAATATAAATGAAGTCCGCCTCACCTTTCCTTTATTCAACCCGACACCACCCAGTTTCCGAACGGCGAGGAAAACGCTCTCGGTGAAACGTTTTATCCTGATGGCCTGGTTCCCCCCCTCCGCCGTCTCATGCTTGGAGAAACAAATAGATGACATTATCCAAACCAGGACACCATAACCGGTATTTTAACCTTTAGATCTACAGAATATATGCTGCTGTTTAGAACAAAGTCTGTTTAAAGCCTGTTCACTGAGGAAGAACTTTTAAATTCATCAGAAGGGAAATGGGAGGGTAAAGGGGACGATGAAGATATTAAGAGGAGGATCCGGACTCACCGGGACGACGCTGAACTCCACCTTCTCGTTCAGCTCCAGTCTCCTCTTCTCGATCACCTCCGACATGTGGAAGTAGAGCTGAGGGTTCTGAGCACACTTGATGAGTCCGGAGTCGTGAGAGAACTCGATCACGATGCCCTGGTTAGAGAAACACAAAGCGTTAATCCAGTCGTCGCTGGTTGAGGCTCTGCAGCAGACCTGGGCATTGTAAGGCCCGCGGGATGATTCTGACCGGCCCGCGAAAGATTACATGATAATTAGAAAATAAAACATATTTTCTAATTATCTTATGGGTGGACTAAAACCGCATTGCTTTTATTTTGAAGCCCATTTATTCTCACAGTGCACGCGATCGTGCACGTCAACTGTGCACGTGAAATGCGTGTGATTGACAACCTGTCACCCCTGAAACATGCTAACATGTCGGCTCATGCCAAAAAGAGGAAAGTGATGCCGAAAGCAGAACTTTCAAACAAATATGGACTACTAATGTTTTCTTTACTGAAGTCCAGGTGAACCTGTGTGTTTGGTTTGTGGGGAGCATGTCGCCGTGTTTAAAGAGGACAATTTTCTTTTCTCTTTTTTTTTTTTTTTTTTTTGCACAGTTCTGAAAACATTAAATGTTTAATATAGGCATGTAAAGTCAAAAAGGCTACAAAACTGGGACACTTTTCTTTACACAGTTCAGTGACATGTCTTGTTTATTTTGGCTACAAAGATGATGTGATGTCTTTAGAAAGCTAAGAAAACCCTTGTTTCAATAGTATATGAAACTCAAAATGCCCTTTGTTATTAATGTGACTGAAAATGAGTCAAATGTTTCACATTTTGTTTATCATTTTGGAAATTCTATTTGAATAAATGATATTTTTGAAAGCTAACCTCACCTTTTAATTGCCAAATAATAACATACACTCTTACCAGCGGTCAAAACAATGCCATTTACTGCTTTTTATATAGAAATAAAATGTATATTATGCATAATTGAGTTCGGCATGTTGGCCCGGCCATCCAAAATATTTTCAGTTGCTCATTTGGCCCCCTGGGAAAAATAATTGCCCACCCCTGCTCTAACTTCTCCCCGGCGTTGGTTGAAAGGTCTTACGTGGCGACGTTGCTCAATGGACTCCTCGAAGGAGTCGGGGAGGATCTCCACGAAGGTCGCTCGTTCCTCTTTGGTCTCTCCATGGGTGGCGACGTTGAAGCGTACCTTCACAGGTGAGACACAGCTCAGACTAAACTTCTACAGAACTTCACATGATTTATAGTCAAGTACGTTTGCTTTATATGCTGAAGTTTGTTTTTATTCTAACGTTTCTTAATTCATGGTAACGATGTTTTTTCTATTCTAATGTTCCTTTTTAAAATCGTTTTATGGTATCTACGGTTGGTTTAGTCGTGAGGCTCCTGGTTAAATGCTCTTGGCTTATTTTTTAGTTCGAGGTGTTCCGGTGCCCCTTGTCACCTTGTCTCCGTCCAGCATGGTGGCGGTGCTCAGCAGGTCGTTGGGTCCGAAGGGAAGCAGCTTCTGTTGACCGTCGATGGTCATCACCAGTCGACCCATCTCTGGGTCCGCTTTCACTGCTGCTCCTCCTGCAGCTTGAGAAGCCTGCTGCTTCTCCTTCACCTCCTCCTCCTTCATCTCCATCTTTCTCTCATCTCCTTCTGGTTTTCCTTCTGCATCTTCCTTCTCATCTTCATCAATTTTCTCCTCTTTAATTTTGACCTGCAGGAAAGAAAACATTTAATTTAGGGCTAAATAAAAGGAATGAACAACAGAACCATTTGCAGGTTTTTTCTTTTGCACCTGTCCACCTCCTTGTTGATCCTTGTTCTCCTCGGGCTCCTTCTTGATCTCCTTACGTGGATATTTGGAAATGGCTTTGAGGACGGTGCCTTGGAATCGCTCCTTGCTGAGGTCGTCCAGCGTGTCGGGGCTTCTTACTTTGACGCCGAGCGGCGTCCACTGAGAGGAAGAAGACGGAGAGCGGTCAGAAACACTTCAGTTGGTCAAAAGGTAAAGAATCAGATGATTATTAGTTCAATGACGGTTCCATGAGTTCATTGTCAGTTCTTTAACTACTGAGATGTTAATAAGCTGTTCAAAGAGAACTTAACTTATCTTACATTTTTATTAATTTAGCAACTAACAACTAAACCTAAAACTAAACTAAACTAACTATAAACTGATTATTCAAACTTAACTCACACTAAACATTAAATATGATCTGAAACTACAATAAATGTTAGACTACCCTCAACCTTAAACATAACCCTCTACGAATGCTTCTTAACGAGGTGTGACTGCGTTTCATCTTCTGCTGTTTTGAGTCCCGTGAAGATAAAAACATCAAAGAACTCGTCGGTCGTATGTTTCTTACTTTGCATTTAGCCGCTGCCAACGCCGCCGATACTTCCTCCCTCTTCTTCCTCTCTGCCTCTCTCCGTTGCTCCTCCACCTCCTCCTCCCTCCTCTTCCTCTCCTGCTCCTCCCGTTTCCTCCTCTCCTCCTCCTCCCTCCTCTTCCTCTTCTCCTCCTCCTCCCGTCTCTTCTGCTCCTGTAGGATTTGATCCTCAACCCTCTTGGTCCTCAACAGCCTGATGGCTCTCCGGTCCGACTTCACCTGCAGAATCAAAACGTCGAGTGTGAAACCGGTTCACTTCCTGTCGTGTGTCGTCCAGCAGCTGTTCCTCAGACTCACCATGGCGACCGTAAACTCCACCTCCTTGTGGATGTCGCTGCTGTTGAACTTGATTTCGCTGAAGTTCTCACAGATGTCAAAAGGAAGCTCACCGTGCTCCTCGGAGTTGACGATTCCTTCTTCTGGACCCAGAAATGTGATGATGCCCTGAAACACAGACACTTAGCGTTCACTCTCCATCGCCACAGAGGAAGAACATGAGACGGAACCAGTGACGGCGGCTCGTGGTACCAGCTCTCTCTTCTCCTTGGTGTAGCTGAAGGTGAAGGGGATTTTGGGTTTGATGTTGGCCGCCCTCCTCTTCCCGGTGCCGATGTCCACCAGCAGGTTGATCAACACGTGGTCGTTCTTCAGCAGCGTGACGCCGCAGTCCCGATGGTCGAAGGTCACGTTGGTCTTGAGGGGGCCGATGTTGGCGTGGATCTGACCCGGGTAACCCTGCATGTTGGGCTGCAGGGAGAGAGGAACCAGTAAAACCAGTTAGAGCCCATCAGATTTCAACATTGTCCTCCAAACAAGGAGATTAAAGAAGGATGAGGCTGAAATTACAGACGGCTTCATCATCAGTGAGGTTCTGGAGGCTTTACGTGCAGTAGTTCAGACCAGGATGTGCATCTATATCCACTAATACCTTCATGTATTTATTTAACCTTTCTTCATCATTTCACCTCAAACTGTTTGGTTCATTTGACAAATGATATTTTCATTCCCCACCAGGTTCTTTCATGTAGATGATATCATTGAATGAGCAGAAAACATCCTGTATCACTACGTATACCGTCATCATCCCGTGTCCTCTAACAAAGCGATCAACTGGGTTCATGGCGTGGCGCCTCCTCACCGTGGGCTCTATGATTGGCTGGCTGACGATGCCCTCGTACAGCTCCGTGTCCAGCTTCATGTTGACACCGAGCTCCGGCCTGACGCCGGCCTTCCCATTCAGCCAAAGGTCTTCGTCACTGGCGGCGCTATGGGTGGCAGCTTCCTCAGCGGCGGCTGTGGCGGCAGAGAGCGTCAGGAGGAGGGGCTCCTTCACCCGCCGGATCCGGATGGCCCTCTTCCCTCCTCTCAGCTGAGGAGAAACCAACACAAATGCTGTTTCAGAATGACCTCTTAGAAAGGAAGGAAGTCAAGTCTGTGACAGGAAGTGAACAAGTCTCTGAAGGTCCTCACCGTCAAGACGGTGAACTCCACCTCCTCGTTGATGTCCTCGGCGGTGAACTCAATGTCGCTGAAGTTCTCTCTGGTGCTGAAGGGGAGCTCGCCTTGTTCGTCACACTTGATGACACCTTCACTGTCCTTCAGGATGATGATGAGTCCCTGAAAGAGTTTAGAAACATGGACTCAAAGACAGAATCTGATCCGGAGCCTCCAGAGAATACAGACATGTTTACAGCTGAATCTGATGTCTGTGTGACAGGAACTGGATGAAGAGTTTAGAGTCAGGATCTCATTAGTGAAGTCAGTCTTTGTGTAGAAACATCTGCCACCTGGTGTCCCAGTTAAAATATAGAGTCAACAACCACACAGATCTAAAAAGTGCAGCAAAAAAGGTGTCTTTGAAACTGATAGAGTTCCTTTATGATCAGCGTCTGTCAAACAAACCGCCCTGATTCAGGTCTCTGGTCAGGTCTCTGGTCAGGTGTCTGGTCAGGTCTCTGTGAGGTCACTGTGAGGTCTCCAGTCGGGTCTCCGGTCGGGTCTCTGGTCGGGTCTCTGGTCGGGTCTCTGGTCAGGGTCTGACCTTCTCTCTGATCTCCTTGGTGTGGCTGAAGGTGGAGGGGATCTGGGGTTTGATGTTGGTGGCTCTCCTCTTCTCGCTGACGATGTCGGTCAGCAGGTTGATGAGCACCTGGTCGTCCTTCAGCAGCGTCACCGTGCTGTCCTTCCTGTCGAACGTCAGGTTGGTCCTCAGCGGCCCGATGTCCACGTGGACCTGACCCGGGTACTGGCGCTCGCCGGGCTGCAGACCGACCAAACAGGAAGGGTCAGAGACAGTAAACAGGAAGGAGGACGGGCGGACGCGTGTCATCTAAACTGACCTGAGGCTCGGCGATGGGCTGACTGACCACCGCCTCGAAGATCTCCGTGTCCACGTTCTCGGTTCCACCAGGAGCCACCTTCACGTCCGTCGCTATCAAACCGTTCTGCTTCAAACACAAACAACAATCACATGACGACATTTCTAAAGAGAGATTAACACAAAGAACACATGAAGGATGTCAGAGCTAAAACAAGAAGACGACCTAGGAACAGTGAGGAACTCTAATCTTCTTCCTCCTCAAGCTTCTTGTATCAATGTTAACTCCTGTTACTTCATGAACAGAGCAGATATTCACAGATATTAATGTTTACTCCACGTTTGAAGGGTCGTCACTGTAGAACCAACCAGCTTTATGCTCACAGAGTCTCACTCACTCTGGTTCTACACCTGGTTGTGTTATTAGGATGAAGGTGATGAGGATGAGGATGGTGATGAGGATGAAGATGATGATGATGAAGCCGACTCACCTTCTCCTTGCAGGCGGTGAAGTGAACTCTGACCCCGGGCGTCATGGCTTTGGGGTTTCCAAAGAAGGCGGCGAAGCTGAAGGTGAACTTCTCCAGATCTTCTCTCTCGATGTAGCCGAAGGTGGGCTGAGGATCAGAGAGAGACGGACTCAGACTATGGACTGGATCTGGATTCAGACGGACTCAGACTACGGACTGGATCTGGATTCAGACGGACTCAGATAGAGTCCAGCTGAGGAGGCGGACTTGTCCCTCCAACAGAGACAATACTGGACTCAGATACATCAGACGTTCTTATGAACTCATAAATATCCCATTAAAACAGTTGACAGACATTTCTGATATTGACAAAGGTTAACAGGAGAAACATGGATTTATCTCTGGACCAGAACATCATGAGTCATGTTACCCCGATGAAGGAGATGATCCCTGTGGACCGACCAGGAGGAGGCCTGAGAACACAAACACACCGCCGTCAGAAGAAGAAGAAGAGGAAGAAGAGACCAGACAAACTCCAGCTTCTAATAACTAACTTACTTATCAAATGTGCGTTTCCCCAGCAGGCCCAGAGCTCTGTTGGTCTTGGTGGGATCAGGTTTGGGTTTCTGGGCAGAAGGGTGGTCAGCCGACGGCGTTTTAGTGACGGCCAGATCCTCTGTGGGATTCTTTGTTTCCCCCGGAGTCGACTCAGAAACTGGAGCTGAAATTAGGGCTTTGATCTGAAGAACACAAACCAGATCTACATGTGATCCTGATGAAGACCTGGACTCAGATGTCTAAGTACTGATACCACAAATACTCTGATCCAGTTCAGTAAAAGTACTAATCAGAATCAGAATCAGCTTTATTTGCCAAGTATGTGTATGTGGACAGCAGGATAAGGGAGGCCTACACATTTAACTTATATACACAAGTATAAATATATATATATATATATGAACATAAAAACACAACAACAGTACTAAAGTAGTATTAGCTGTAAAGGGATGGTTGGCCCTCGGATTATGTCGGTGGTGATGAACCAGTAGGGCCGTTAGGGTTAGTTAAACCAGATAACCAGTAGGACCATTAAGAGGATCTGGTTGTTAGGGTTAGTTAAACCAGATAACCAGTAGGACCATTAAGAGGATCTGGTTGTTAGGGTTAGTTAAACCAGTTAACCAGTAGGACCCTTTAGAGGATCTGGTTGTTAGGGTTAGTTCATGCATTTGTTCCCTCTAGACTAGATTACTGTAACTCCTTATTATCAGGCTGCTCTAATAGGTCTCTTAGATCTTTACAGTTGATCCAGAATGCTGCAGCACGTGTTCTAACAAACACTAAGTAAAGAGATCATATTACTCCAGTATTAGCTTCTCTGCACTGGCTCCCTGTTAAATCAAGAATAGAATTTAAAATCCTTCTACTCACCTACAAAGCTCTAACTGGCCAGGCACCGTCTTATCTTAAGGAACTTATAGTTCCATATTACCCAACTAGAGAGCTGCGCTCCATCAATGCAGGGTTACTTGTGGTTCCTAGAGTATATAAAAGTAGGATGGGAGCCAGAGCCTTCAGTTATCAGGCTCCTCTTCTGTGGAACCAGGTTCCAGTTTCAGTCCGGGGGGCCGACACACTCACCACTTTCAAGAGCAGGCTTAAGACCTTCCTTTCTGATAGCGCTTATAGTTAGGACTGGTTCAGGTTTATAGTTAGGACTGGTTCAGGTCTATAGTTAGGGCTGGTTCAGGTTCTCCTTGGTCCAGCCCCTAGATATGCTGCTATATGCCTAGACAGCCGGGGGACTACCTAGGATACGCTGAGCTCCTCTCTCCTCTTCTCTCCCTCCTTCTTTATGTATTAATCTCCTATTTATGCACATTACTGATTTTGCTTCTTCCCTGGAGTTCTTGTGCTTTCTCGCCTCGCAGGTTCCCAGGAATCAGAGTTATATTTGGACTGTCATCGTGCCACCTGCTGAGGCCCTGCTGACACCCACTGCTACTACCACTATCATTATTAGTCACATTACTATTATTATTATCATTATTAGTCACATTATTATTATTATTGCCTGTACTATTACGCTTATTGACTTTGCTTCTACCCTGGAGTCTTTGTGCTTTCTCGCTTTGCAGGTTTCCATGAATCATTGTGGTACCTGGACCGTGGTCGTGCCTCCTGCTGTGACCCGGCTGACACCGACTGCTAGGGTTAGTTAAAGCAGATAACCAGTAGGACCATTAAGAGGATCTGGTTGTTAGGGTTAGTTAAACCAGATAACCAGTAGATAACCTGGGTGTGTTTAAACCTCCTCCTAGTACAGGGACCAGGTCTGTTACTTTACTCACCCATTCAGGCTGATCAGGCGGTGGGTTGAGCATCACCTCTTCCACAACGGTCTGAACACAGAGAGAGAATCTAATCAATCACATTGACATGATCAATTAAAGAGGAAGAAGTGGACCTCATGAGGTCCACTGAGAAGGAAGCTGCTGAGCTGCTCACCTCTCCGGTCCAGCCGGGCGGAGGGTAGCTCAGGTACCCCAGCGGAGGCACGCAGGCTGGAGGGGGATGGGAGGGATGGGCACCGGTCCGTAGGCTGCGGGGTCCGGGGGATCGGTGGTACAGGCAGTACTGGTGCTGGTGGAACAGGCTCTGGCCCCCACAGCTCAGGGGGACGTTCAGGACCCCAGCCAGGGGGTCTCCAGCCCGGAGGAGGTCTCATGTCATCGGGGTGGGGGGTCTCCAGTCATCGGGGTGGGGGGTCTCCAGTCATCGGGGTGGGGGGTCTCCAGTCATCGGGGTGGGGGGTCTCCAGTCCTCTGGGTGGGGGGTCTCCAGTCATCTGGGTGGGGGGTCTCCAGTCATCTGGGTGGGGGGTGGGGGGGGTCTCCAGTCCTCTGGGTGAAGCCCCCACCCCGGCGGCGGGGATGGTCCTCTTGGTGCCCATCCTCTAGGAGGAGGCCCCCATTCATCGGGCGGCAACGGCCAACCACCAGGAGGAGGAGGACCCCACCCCCAGGAGGAGGAGGACCCCACCCCCAGGAGGAGGAGGACCCCACCCCCCAGGAGGACCCATGTCGAACAGAGGTCCGTCCTCGCCCATCGGTCCCATGGGGGGTCGGGTCCGCATCGGTCCGTGTCCTCGTCCCATTCCCTCCCCGGAACAAAGCTGACGTCAACGCAGGAAGCTAGGTGGCTAAGCTAGCAGGCTAAGCTAGCAGGCTAAGCTAGGTGGCTAAGCTAGCAGGCTAAGCTAGCTGCAGAGATAACTGACACAGACCAGAAGATGTCTGCTGACTCATTTAAACACGTTTATAGAGTTCAAAGCTAAAGCCTGAACAACCCATGCTCTTCTTCGTCTTCTTCGTCTTCTTCTTCGTCTTCTTCGTGAGTTCTACGGCAGACTGGGCTCGCAGCTCCACAGCGCCCCGCCGCCTCGCTGCGGTGGGAAAGGGAACTGCAGCAGGTGAAGGTGACCAGAGAGCTTCTCTTTGCTTCATGACTGGCCCACAGCTTTATTTATGATTATATCGGTATATTAATTAGTATTGGTGATATGTGAAGACATATATTTGGACCTTATGGCTTCCATCTTCACGATAACAAACCATCATTTATCATAAATCATCTTTGAAAAACACCTTTTTGTTCCTGCAGATATTAAGTTTGTAAACGTTTTTGCAAAGTAAAAACTATAAAAACGGGGCCTGAGTTAAGATTTATATTTGTTTGACATCACATTTCAAGAACATCATCAAAAGTAAAATATAAATATAATAAAATAAAGTCAAATAGTTAAATATAAATATAATAAAATAAAGTCAGACTTCATCTAAAGTTAAATATAAATATAATAAAATAAATTCAAATAGTTCAATATAAATATAAAATCAAATAGTTAAATATAATAAAATAAAGTCAAATAGTTAAATAAAATTATAATAAAATAAAGTCAAATATAAATATATAAAATCAAATAGTTAAATATAAATATAATAAAATAATATTAACTCAGTTAAATATAAATATAATAAAATAAAGTCAAATAGATAAATATAATAAAATAAACTCAGTTAAATATAAATATAATAAAGACAAATAGTTAAATATAAATATAATAAAATGAAACTGTTAAATATAATAAAATAAAGTCAAATAGTTAAATATAAATATAATAAAATAGTTAAATATAAATATAATAAAATAGTTAAATATAATAAAGTCAAATAGTTAAATATAAATATAATAAAATAAAGTCAAATAGTTAAATATAAATATAATAAAATAAACTCAGTTAAATACAAATATAATAAAAATAAAGTTAAATATAAATATAATAAAATAAAGTCAGTTAAATATAAATATAATAAAATAAAGTCAGAGTCGTTCTGCAGCAGAAAAAGCTTTTATTTAGTTTGATGCAGAAGTCGCTCGACTCCAACAGAGAAACCAGAAGAACATTAAAGAACATCAACAAACAGGGAGCCGAAACCAGCTGGACTCAGACCAGACCAGACCCACATCTCAGCTGGACTCAGACCAGACCCACATCTCAGAGTCTTCACTGAGCCTGGATCAATTGATCCATTGGTCGATTGATTGATCGGTTATTGCAGTGATACTTCAGAGGCTCCTACAGAAACTGGCTCAAGATCAGTTTCTTTAGATGCACAGAAACATCCAACTCTACAAACACGTAAAAAAACCTCATCTGAGATCAGTTTGTTTCTATTTGTCTTTACTCATCATAAAAATAAATCAAGGCAGAGCGTGTGATGAAACAATAAATCTTTAGACAACTCCGGATCAATAATCCCTTTTTTCAGCAGCAGGAAACAAACAAACACTTTGTTCTGTCGGAGAAATCCTTCACCATCGCCGTCGGGCAGAAGGACGAAACCGGATCCACCACCGGATCCAGAACCGGGTTCAGTCCAGAAGAGACCACGAGGAAAAGAAAAGTTCTCCGATCCACAAAGTCACAGAAACTCGGAAAATCTGAACGGTCACAAAAGTAAAAATCCTCGTTTCACACTGGTTTAGACAGTTTGAACTGGTTTAAACTGTTTGAACTGGTTTTAAAAGTGTTTCAAATCATTTAAACAGTTTTAACTGGTTTGTATTTTTTCTTTTTCATACTGTGCTTTTAAACTGGTTACAACCTTGTTTCAACCGGTTTAAACTGGTTTCCAACCATAAAATAAACAGAACTCTTATCATGACTCATGTCAGAATGGATTTAGTAATTATAATTTATTCTCATAATCTAAAGTCTAAATTAAGATTTTTCTCTCTCAGAATTTAAATATTAAACTCAGAACAGTTTTTTCTTCATTTGACCCTCGTCTCTCTCCGTACTTTGATTTTATGAAAACACAGAAGGTGAAATACAGGAAGTGGAAAGCGGGTGCAGCAGTGTTGGCGGTGGGGTTCAGGTGAAGAAGGACGTCCCTCCTGAGGCTCTCAGGTGAGGGGGCGTGGCCGTCCTGAGCTCTCAGGTGAGGGGGCGTGGCCGTCCTGAGGCTCTCAGGTGTGGGGGCGTGGCCTCCCCCCCGGTTCAGTCGAAGGGGCTGAAGTCCCTCTCCAGGTTCTCGGACTCGTCGTCGTCGTCGGAGAAGAAGTCGTCCTCGTCGATGTCGTCCTCGTCGTAGTCCTCGTGCCACTCGGGGACGTACTCTTCGTCGTACTCGTCGTCCTCGTCCTCCGCCTCCTCGCCGCCCTCCTCACCTGCGTGGTTGTTGTTGTCCGAGTCTCCGGACTCCGACTTGGACCTGAGAAACAAACGAATCATTGTTTCATCAGGAGATTAAATATCAGTTTCATTTCTCCGTTTTATTTTTGTCTATTTTATTGATTTCGTCTTAGCTTCAGCTACAAAAACGACCATCAACCAATCAAATCGACTCTCAGCGGAGAGACGTTCTCACTGTTTTGGTTCCTGAGAATGAGAACATCTGTGTTCTAACATTATGTATATAAGAACAATTTATTTTGAAATGAAAAATCAGAAACGATCTACACAAAAACACAGAACTTAAAAAACACATACACATAATAATGTCTCTAATGATCTATGGTTCTATGGTTCTATGGTTCCAGGTTCTAGGATCTCTGGTTCTAGGTTCTATGGTTCTATGGTTCCAGGTTCTAGGATCTCTGGTTCTAGGTTCTCTGGTTCCAGATTCTCTGGTACCATGTTCTCTGGTTCCAGGTGCTCTGCTGTGGTTTTCTGTTCTGGTTCTGTACTCACACTTTGTTGGCGTCCTTGTTGTTGGACAGGTTGGAGGCCTCAGTGGATTCTGGTTCCTGGCTGCTCTTTGACTGATAACCAACCCTGAAGTCCTGGAGCAGACAGAAACACAGAGAACCGGTACTGGTAGTAAACTGGTCTGGACTGGTGAGTTTAAGTGGTAGTAAACCAGGTCTTCAGGCTGGTTTTATACTGGTTTGAGCCCATTTTCAGTCTGGTTTTGTGCTGGTTTCAGCTGTCTTTAGACTGGTTTTATACTGGTTTCTGCCCATCTTTAGACTGGTTTTATACTGGTTTCTGCTGTCTTTAGGCCAGTTACCTGGGTGGAGTGCTGCAGGATGGCAAGCAGGCGCTCCTGGATGCGTCGGATCAGTTCTAGTCCCGTGTTCAGGTGTTCTGGTTTCAGCAGCCGGACACATGAGGCCAAGTCAGTGCACTGCAGCAGCGTCTCCTCTGAGAACACAGACAGGACCAGTCAAAACCAGTAAGACCAGTCAACACCAGTAGGACCAGTGCAAACATCAGAAATCGTGTGTAGAACAATGAGAATGTCTCACCCAGCAGGATCTGCAGGGCGTTGGTGTGCAGGTCCAGAGCCTCCGTCTGCTGCTCCATCACGTCCATCTTCTCCGTCTCCTGGTTGTAGTAGCTGTAGACGCAGGAGTAGGCCAGCACCTGCAGACAGTGATGAGGGCACACAAACACATTTAAAGTCACATCAGCAGAGATGTGTCAGCAGGAGGGTCATCACAGTCTGACGATGATGATGGGGAAGATGGATGATGATGGTGGTGTTACCTTACGAGCCTGAGCGAGGACTTTACAGGCGTCGATGACGAAGGTCAGAGACTTCATCTGCAGAGCTTCGTTTATGGACGACACTTTGTTCTCCAGGTTGATCGCAAAATCCTGCAACAGAAACCAGATTCACTGAGACGGTTCAGTGCTGCGAGACCACATGCACATAAACCCCGGATTACATAGCTCTCCTCGGTCTCCTTCTGGCTGCTTCACAGTAAAAGTCTTCTTACTGCTTCAGAATAAATACGGGTGTCGTACCTTGGCCTGGTGGTGGAAGGTGCATCGCTCATTATAATCCTGGAACTTCTTTTCCTGCCGTGCTGCTTTGCTCACCTGCAACAACAACACAAGAAATTAAACAAGTACACAAATGAAACTGAATAAAAGATGTGTGAAAAGTATTGGGAAAGGTCTCAGTCACAGCTTTTAAAAGTTTGTCGTTGATTTTATACAGCTTGATGCTTCGGTGGTTAAAAGAGATGGAGAGATGAAGTTGACTTGTTTTGGTGTGGAGTGAAATCAAAAGATGAAAAACAGAAGAGTAATAACATATTTGGAATGTACAGACTGGCACATTGCCCTTCTGTCAGGTGACCAGGAAGCTATGTAGCAGCAGTGATCATGTGACAGAGTGTGGACCAACCATGGCGGAGCAGTTGTAGTAATCCTTGTGTGTTGGTTTCCAGGGTTTCAGACAACGCCAGCAGAAGCCGTGGTTACACTTGGCACAGGTCATACTGAGGAGAGGGATAACCACGTCAGCACCATCATCTTCATCATCATCATCACCACCATCATCATCACCACCACCACCACCACCATCACCATCATCACCACCATCATCATCACCACCACCACCACCATCACCACCACCACCACCACCACCACCACCATCATCACCACCATCATCATCACCACCACCACCACCATCATCACCACCACCACCATCATCATCAGGTGAGGTTACGTACTGCAGGCAGCCTTCGTTCTTCTCGATCTGAGCCTGGCAGCTCGGGCAGCGTTTGGAGATGAGCTTGGCGAGGTGTTTGCTCTGAGCCTCCATGTTCATCCCTTCATAGAAGCCTCCATCATCCATCCACTGGGACATGTGGCTGCAGCTGGCTGGGTAGTGGGCCTGGAGGGGGGGGCACCTTCAGAGATCAGACTGACTGACTGTGTGTGTGTGTGTGTGTGTGTGTGTGTGTGTGTGTGTGTGTGTGTGTGTGTGTGTGTGTGTGTGTGTGTGTGTGTGTGTGTGTGTGTGTGACCTCGGGGAAGTTGCAGCTGAAGCAGGAGGACCAGCAGCACCTGGAGCAGGTCCCCATGCTGCCCATGTTCTCCTTACACAGGATCTGATCACAGCCCTGAGGGTTGGTGCACCACGTCAGGTTGGAGCAGCACTCCACGTAGCCTCTGAGCAAGGCACTCTCATACTGACAGAGAGAGACAGAGAGAGAGAGACAGGTAGAGAGAGACAGGTAGAGAGAGACAGAGGGTGTTGTTTGAGGTCCACATTCACAGTGACATCATAAACTGATTCAGAGTCAGATTGCTGATCGATCAGGAATCAATGGAGATTCATTGATGAGTCTCCTCTGTGATTGGTGGGTTATTATCTGCTGGTTACCTTGGCGACCGTGTCCTTGTCACTGAGGATGCTGAGGAAGAACATGGAGGTGGGCTGAGCCTGGCAGTCTGTGATTGGACAGTTACAGTTCATCACCAGGTTCTGTTCGATCCTCGCCGTCAGGTACTCCTGCCAGCACGACTGCAGCACACACACAACGACAAATAATCAATAATCAATAACCAGCAGCACCCCGGATCTCATGTGTCTGTGTGGGGGGGTCCCACCTTGCAGCAGTAGTGCATGCAGCTCAGCGAGGGGACCGGCTCCGTTGGGGGCGGGGGCCCAGGCAGACCGGGCAGGTGGAGGCGGGGCTCGGCGGCGGCTGAGGGTTCCGGCTCTTGAGTCCAGCGGCCATGATGAG
>NC_072454.1:487883-525383 GCF_027596085.1 Anoplopoma fimbria
ATGAGGGTGAGGATGAGGATGAGGGTGAGGGTGAGGGTGAGGATGAGGGTGAGGATGAGGATGAGGGTGAGGATGAGGATGAGGGTGAGGATGAGGGTGAGGGTGAGGGTGAGGATGAGGGTGAGGATGAGGGTGAGGGTGAGGGACCTGTAGAAGTGCTCGAAGGTGTTGGCGAGCTCTAGACCCGACAGGAAGAGCATCGGCTCCAAGAACTGCTGCAGACGCTCCAGAGTGTCAGCACCACCCGACGACACTCCACTCGCCTCGATGGTTTGATCCATGTACTGAGCGAAACGCTCACTGACCTGCACACACACACACACACACGCACACGCACACAATGAAAGATGTTCAGTTTATTATCATTACATCCACGGTGCCACATTAACAACCATTCAGTCCGATTCCATCATCAACATTAATTATTGTCTGTCTGTCTGTCTGTCTCTAGTTAATCCTGACTCACGTGCATGGCTCTGAGGATGGAGAGCTGCAGCAGGGCGGCAGAGAATCCGTGTCGGAGTGCGAGGACGAAGGCGGTCTGCTGTCCGAACAGCTCCTCCATGGCGTTCTTCAGCCGGAGGTACAGAGTCCGGTACCGCTCCACGAAGTCCGGCAGACTGCAGCTGGACTCCAGGAACCTCTTCACCTGAGGGAGGGACCACATGTGAGGACAGACGGACACTTTAGAGGTCCATCATTAAATCCTGCATCGCTGCGTTACCTGGCACTGTACCACTCCCTGCCAGCAGAGGGCGATGCCCGCGATGCTGCTGCTGCTCTTCACTTTGGGCTTGGCTGAGGAGGAGGAGGAGGAGGAAGAGGCCGCCGCCGTCTCTTTGTTCTTTCCCTCTTTACCATCTGGAAGACAAATGTTTAAACGGTTCATTTCCTTAATGGAGCTCGTCAGCGTTGAATTTAAAATCTCAAAAATGAAACCAATGATAACTGCAGCCAGAAACGTAAAGACAAAGCAGTGCAGTCTCTGTTCTGTCCTTCTTTTCCATCTGAAAAGAAACCACGGCAGTGTCTCCACCACAAATGGGAACAGGAAGTCGGCATGTCAAAATAGGAGCAGCCAAACTGAAAGAAAAAGATGGACTGAGTCCTGATGACTTCTGGTTTGATCAGTGAGTTCAGACGAGGAAGCTGGCGCCCCCTGCTGGACGGGTTCAGACCACCAGGACTCAGTCTCAGTCCTGAATCTGACAGGTTTCATCTGGAGGACTATTACCCATGGAGTGCTGACTCTCCGGTTCATGCTTAAGGACAGCTGTGGAAGGTTCTTCATGTTCAGTGTTTTAAAGCCTGGTGATGCCTCAGAGGACCAATATTTACTGCTTCCTTTACAAACTTAGATTTTACACAGAAAAACATGTGATGCATTGTGTGGTACGAGTACCCTGTGGTACTTGTACCCTGTGGTACGAGTACCCTGTGGTACTTGTACCCTGTGGTACGAGTACCCTGTGGTACTTGTACCCTGTGGTATGAGTACCCTGTGGTACTTGTACCCTGTGGTATTTGTACCACAGTAGTTAGTACTTCACTGAGCTCTTAATGAGTGTTTAGCTCCTCCTTTAATGTGAGCAGGTCATCTGAGACGACAGGCGTCACACAGCAGGGGGCACCGCGGCGACTTCCTGTCCTCATTTGGACGTGAAACGTTACAGAACAGAGCGTAAACAAACAGCAGATTGACCTCTGACCTCAGCTGTTACTTACTCTTCAGCTCTTTGCTTCGGTTGAGACCTTCTGAAAGCAAAATAAACTCTTTAAACATCCACGTCTTTATGATCATCACATTCATGTCACATGTTACCGTCTGTAGAGAAACACACGAGACGTTCACTAGATCTCTAGAAGACCGAGTGAGGGAACCAAGTTTATATATATATACACACATATATACAGCGGGTAAAATGAGTATTGAACACGTCACCATTGTTCTCAGTAAATATATTTCTAAAGGTGTTATTGACATGAAATTTTCCCCAGATGTCGGTAACAACCCAAGTAATCCATACATACAAAGAACACCAAACAAATAAGTTCAGAGATTAAGTTCCTATCAAAGTTTAAATAAAATAACTCAGGAAGGCAACTTAAAACTGAAAGTAATTTAGTTTAATAAAAATAGTTAACTGATAAATTAAGATAATTTAGTCATAAATAAACTATAATATAAGTATGTGAATATTTGCACATCACCCCAAAAACACCAGACCAACAGTGAAGTTTGGAGGTGGAACATCATGGTGTGGGGCTGTTTTTCAGCATACGGCACTGGCAAACTTCATATAATTGAAGGAAGGATGAATGGAAAAATGTACCGAGACATTCTTGATAAAAATCTGCTGCCATCTAGCAGGATGATGAAGATGAAACGAGGGTGGACATTTCAGCAAGACAATGATCCCAAACACACAGCCAAGGAAACTCTCCATTGGTTTCAGAGAAAGAAAATAAAGCTGCTAGAATGGCCCAGCCAATCACCTGACCTGAATCCAATAGAAACTCTATGGAAAGAACTAAAGATCAGAGTTCATAGAAGAGGAACACGGAACCTTCAAGATCTGAAGACTGTTTGTGTGGAAGAATGGGCCAAAATCACACCTGAGCAATGCATGCCACTAGTTTCTCCACAGGAGGCGTCTTGAAGCTGTCATCACCAACAAAGGCTTCTGTACCAAGTATTAAATACATTTCAGTAAGCGTGTTCAATACTTTTTCCCTGTGTCATTCCATTTGATTACACATAACTTAATCTCTGAACTTATTTGTTTGGTTTTCTTTGTATGTATGGATTACTTGGGTTGTTACCGACATCTGGTGAACATTTCATGTCAATAGCACCTTTAGAAATATATTTACTGAGAAGAATGGTGACGTGTTCAATACTTATTTTACCCGCTGTATGTATACTTTTTTTTAAAATTTCCATTGCAAGTGTCATGTGTTTGTTCGTTGTCTATATTTTCAAATCCCTAAAACATATTTGAAGGATTATTCAACAACTTGTTTTGTAATGTTTGCCATCGTTCTGATCAGTTATGAAAACCACCACTTCTTTATAGTGATGTCACTGTGATGTCACGCCTCAGATATTTACGAGGCGAGATCAGCGTCGTCCTCATTGGATCAGTGGACTCACTTGATTTGACCGGGGGTTTGAGCTCCTCGCTGTCCAACCGGCTGGTGTCCACGTGGACCAGCAGGTGTGTGAGGCGTCTCACTCTGGAGTTAAAGATGGCCGCCCGGCCTTTGCAGCGGCGGGCCGACTCGGCGTTATCCAGGTACTCACTGAGCAGCCAGGACAGAGGGCTGGACGCTGAGGATTCTGGGTAAACACAGAGAAAGCAAAGTGTGTGTCAGCTGGTAGGGCCATCTTTGTGAGGACAATTCAGCACCTGTGTGTGTGTGTGTACCTGACAGTGTGATGCTGTGTGTGTGTGTGTGTGTGTGTGTGTGTGTGTGTGTGTGTGTGTACCTGACAGTGTGATGCTGTGTGTGTGTGTGTGTGTGTGTGTGTGTGTGTGTGTGTGTGTGTGTGTGTGTGTGTACCTGACAGTGTGACCTGACAGTGTGATGCTGTGTGTGTGTGTGTGTGTGTGTGTACCTGACAGTGTGATGTGTGTGTGTGTGTGTGTGTGTGTGTACCTGACAGTGTGATGCTGTGTGTGTGTGTGTACCTGACAGTGTGATGCTGTGTGTGTGTGTGTGTGTGTGTGTGTACCTGACAGTGTGATGCTGTGTGTGTGTGTGTGTGTGTACCTGACAGTGTGATGCTGTGTGTGTGTGTGTGTGTGTGTGTGTGTGTACCTGACAGTGTGATGTGTGTGTGTGTGTGTGTGTGTGTGTGTGTGTGTGTGTGTGTGTGTGTGTGTGTGTGTGTGTGTGTGTGTGTGTGTACCTGACAGTGTGATGCTGTGTGTGTGTGTGTGTGTGTGTGTGTGTGTGTGTGTGTGTGTGTGTACCTGACAGTGTGATGCTGTGTGTGTGTGTGTGTGTGACAGTGTGATGCTGACAGTGTGATGTGTGTGTGTGTGTGTGTGTGTGTGTGTGTGTGTGTGTGTGTGTACCTGACAGTGTGATGCTGTGTGTGTGTGTGTGTGTGTGTGTGTGTGTGTGTGTGTGTGTGTGTGTGTGTGTGTGTGTGTGTGTGTGTGTGTACCTGACAGTGTGATGTGTGTGTGTGTGTGTGTGTGTGTGTGTGTGTGTGTGTGTGTGTGTGTGTGTGTACCTGACAGTGTGATGTGTGTGTGTGTGTGTGTGTGTGTGTGTGTGTGTGTGTGTACCTGACAGTGTGACCTGTGTGTGTGTGTGTGTGTGTACCTGACAGTGTGATGCTGACAGTGTGTGTGTGTGTGTGTGTGTGTGTGTGTGTACCTGACAGTGTGAGTGTGTGTGTGTGTGTGTGTGTGTGTGTGTGTGTGATGCTGTGTGTGTGTGTGTGTGTGTGTGTGTGTGTGTGTGTGTGTACGTGTGTGCTGTGTGTGTGTGTGTGTGTGTGTGTGTGTGTGTGTGTGATGCTGTGTGTGTGTGTGTGTGTGTGTGTGTGTACCTGTGTGTGTGTGTGTGTGTGTGTGTGTGTGTGTGTGTGTGTGTGTGTGTGTGTGTGTGTGTGTGTGTGTGTGTGTGTGTGTGTGTGTGTGTGTGTGTGTGTACCTGACAGTGTGATGCTGTGGACGATGGGGGTGATCAGAGCCTCCCAGCAGGTTCGACCCAGAGCTTCAGACGCCTCGGCGTCCGGCAGGAAACGATCAGCAAACATCTGCTCGTGTCTCAGAGCGCTGTTCAGTCTGAACACACACACACAACCATTATAAGTGTGTAACTGCAGTACCAACAGTGTTATTACAGTATTATTACAGTATTATTGAAGTACTTACTTGTTGAAGAGCTGCAGCAGCTGCGTCTTGTCCTCCATCACCTCTTGACACCAGGTGTGGGCCTTGGTGCTGTAGAACAGGTAAGTCCGACAGCAAAGCTGCTCTTTGAAAACCGGCCAGAACGTCGGCTTCGGACCCAGAACCTCGAAACCGTGGACCCTAGTATCGATACCTCCCTGGCAGAGAGAGGCGGGGTCAGTATAAAGGAGGCGGGTTCTGTATAAAGGAGGCGGGGTCTGTAGGTGAAGGGAAGGGTCAGAATTTACCTGCTGACATCTCTTGACCCTGATCTGGATGATGGACCAGAACCTGGTCATGTTCTCCAGGAGGACCACCCGACTGGCCGACGGAGTCACATTCACCTGCATAAACACACACACAATGTTATTAATTTAGTTTTTACATCATTACATCCATGTAGTTCTGAATTTATTAGGCTTTGGGTGAACCACAAACTGAGCCTTCATCAATGAGGAGGAGGAGGCTCACCGTGTTCAGTTCTGTGTTGATGTTGGTCGGGTCGTCTCCTCCCAGAACCAGAACCCGGGCCGGCATGTAGCTCGAGTCCTCGCTGGCCACCTGGATGGCCAGTTGTCTGAACACACAGCAGAGGTTCATATTTCAGCTGTAACATGGTTTTATCTTCTACGTCTTCAAATATTCTTCATGTTTGATCTTCAGATTAATTTAAATATTCTTCATGTTTGATCTTCAGATTAATTTAAATATTCTTCATGTTTGATCTTCAGATTAATTTAAATATTCTTCATGTTTGATCTTCAGATTAATTTAAATATTCTTCATGTTTGATCTTCAGATTAATTTAAATATTCTTCATGTTTATTAATCAATTATTTTAAATATTCTTCATGTTTAATCTTCAGATTATTTTAAATATTCTTCATGTTTAATCTTCAGATTATTTTAAATATTCTTCATGTTTATTAATCATATTATTTTAAATATTCTTCATGTTTAATCTTCAGATTATTTTAAATATTCTTCATGTTTATTAATCAGATTATTTTAAATATTCTTCATGTTTATTAATCAGATTATTTTAAATATTCTTCATGTTTAATCTTCAGATTATTTTAAATATTCTTCATGTTTATTAATCAGATTATTTTAAATATTCTTCATGTTTAATATTCAGATTAATTTAAATATTCTTCATGTTTAATTTTCTGATTATTTAAATATTCTTCATGTTTATTAATCAGATTATTTAGATATCAGTGGTATTTGCAGCACCGTGTACCTGATGACGACTCCTTTGTGCATGTAGATGTTGATGAAGTGCGAGCCGGTGCAGCCGTTGGACTCCCAGTAGGTTTTGGGGTTCTTGTCAGTCAGCTTGTTAGCTCGATGGTGATTGGACGAAACCTCCACCTTCTCCCAGCACTTGTCCTCCTTGAGCTCCACGCTGGAGCCTGAACACAGCACATAATCTTCATATTAAATTACAGTATTTACTACTTTATCAGATGTGAGGTCAGTTAAATGGAGCGTTGACTGTAAACCGACCTTGGCAGAGATTCCTCAGGAACACGTCGAAGAAGGGGATGTTGATTGGCTGATGGCTTCGACGATGCTCCTCAATCTGACCCAACACCATCTGACAGGAAACAGGAAGTATTGTTCAGCTGTGTTTAGAGAGAACACACACATCCAAAGTGGTTCTACACATTCCTCCAGTAGACTCTGAGAACTGTCGTTGTCTCAAACTCAATAAAAGCCTCACAAGTTAGGAGGAAACATCTGGACAACAAGCAGAACATCAGTCTGCACAAATGATCAGTTTATACTGTTTGGAGATCAGCCGTCCATCCTGGTCACCAAGGTAACGGTAGTCTGATCAGAGGAAGAGGATGATCAATGAAAGATAATCACTGACATTATTGATCAGCTGAGAATGAGTTTTAAAGATTTATGAACTTCTTGTGTTGATGCTCAAGAAAGAACATTTGTTTACATACTAGAATAATAAAGACATCTTGATTCTTTTATTAATGAAATGTCTTCTCACAAAATGATCAAAAAGAACCGATAAGAGTATAGATAAGAGTACAGATACGAGTATTGATACGAGTATAGATACGAGTATTGATACGAGTATTGATACGAGTACTAGGATCCATAAAATCCTAGCGGTGAGGACCCTTCCAGACTTTTTAAAACCTTGAAGGCTTCCTGCGGTCGATGAAGGAGATGTCTCCCGCATACCTGGATGCATCCCGCCAGGACGCTGGTGGTCATCTTCTTGTAGAGGCTGGCGTACTTCTCACAGTCGGTGATGAGGTCTCTGAGCTCGGTGACCAGCAGCAGGTTGGTGCTGTGTTTGTCCAGAGCTTTCACCAGAGCCTCTTTGGTCCCCAGGCGACACATCACCACCGTGTAGTCCTTGTTCAGGGACGCCAGCCGGTACAGGAAGCGGATGAACTGCTGGACCACCTAAACAACCAATCACAGGCGGTTAACGTACACCCTGAGGAGGTCTCAGCGCCCCTCCTCCTCCTCCTGGTCTGAACCAACCTCTCTGTCGTTGATGAAGGCCGTCATGGAGGACAGGCAGGGCTCGATGCTCTCGTGCCACGGCAGCATGTCCTCCTGGTAGCTGTCCAGGAACTTGTTCAGGATCCTGCAAGTAACAAACAGCCAACCAGATGAGCTCCACATCACCATCACCACATCACCACCATACCACAATCACACCATCATAATCAGATCATCACATCACCACACCATCATCATCATCACATCACCACCAAGGTCGGAGGTCACAGGCTGTGGCCGGTCAGTACCTGAGTATGGACAGCTGGACGGCCCGGTCTGCTCGGTGCTGCTCCATCAGACGGACCAGATCCTGATAAGTGTCCCGACTGTGAGTCACCTGAGACAACATCATCATCAATATGCAACGATAAAGCAACAGATCAATACATGACAAGCTGATGTTTCTGCTGATGCAGAGGAGTACCAGTGTAAAGTACAAGTACCTCAGAGTGGTACTCGAGTAGATGTACTTAGTTACTTTGCACCGCGTCAGCTGAGTCTGTGAGTGTGTCAGCGCTGATTGGGACCGATCAGATCAATAACACTATCATGAATCAGTCAATAAGCAGACGGGTACCTGGCTGCGCTCCTCCTCCAGCTGGGAGGCGTCGTCACACAGCAGCTGCTCCAGAGTCTGGATCACCTCTTTAGTGGCCGTCAGCTCCTTCAGACTCACCACCAACATCTGCAGCTCTGTGTCCTTAAAGTCCAGCTGCTCACGACACTCTGAGCACCACAGAAGAAGAACCGATCAATTTCTTTCTATGTTTGACGATAATATATAATTATAATTACTGCTGGAGTCTGAGCTGAAGTAGTTTCTGGTGAACCTGCATGATTTCATCTGGTTTCTCCAGAATCCGACCCGGTGTCTCCGATGACGAGCTTTAAGAATAACTTTATAGAAACAGACGATCTTCTCTCTGATGGTCTGTTTACTGATGGAGGTCTATAGAGGATCAGGACTAACCTGAGACTGGTTCAGGACCAGATTAAAGATCCTCTCTGTCCCTGAAAGTGATAAAGACACAGTTGACTGTGGTCATGTGACCTACCTTTGCTCTCCAGCTTGTGCACCATGGAGATGTGGTTGAGGGCGATGATGGCCAGCATGGTCTCGGCTCTGGACAGAGTCAGACACTTCTTGAGGACGGCGGTGACGTCGGCGGCCACCAGCTGCTCCGCCAGGCTCTTGTGGTTGGAGATGAGCATGATGACGACCAGCAGGCCGTTACGCACCGACAGCGTGCAGCTGCACAGAGGACGACAATCAGTAAAGGGGATCACCGGAGGGAGCCGACGGTGTAACCATGCGGCAGGAAGTTACCCTTTAGTCTGCAGCATGAGGTCGATGGCGGCGGGGACGGCTGCCAGCAGGCCTTTGGAGCCTTCGGGCGTGGCCGAGCCGATGCTGGCGAAGATCTCCAACATCATCTGAGTGCCGGACTCAGAGAGCGGGAGGCTGCTGCCCACGCTGCGCAGGTCGTGTTTACTGGCTCCAGAGATCACCTTCAGAGTCTGACCACAACGACGACGACAACAACAACATCATCAATAACAACAACAACAACACAGGTCACATGGAGAGTCACACTGAGGCCCCAGTCACACCGAGATGCGTCGCAACACAAGCTTCAAAAATGTTCCAAATGATCAGAATCAAATTAAAAAGTATTCAGTCCATTGTAGTTAAAAACCTTTCATCTGCCTTTGTCCGTCTACCGGAATCAAAACAGGAAGTCAGAGGTAAAGTAGTGAAGCCCTGCTGTTGGATCATTAGATTTAACAGCGACGCTGTTATAGCGACGCGGCTATAGAGACGTGGCCATAGTGATGCTGTTAGGGCGGCTGTGGCACACCAGGTAGAGTGCTCGTCCCGTAACCACAAGGTTGGTGGTTTGAACCCCTCTACAGTCAACATGCCGAGGTGTCCTTGAGCGAGACACCCAACCCCCAGTTGCTCCCGGGTGCTTCTTAGCAGCCCACTGCTCCTCCGGGATGGTTAGATGCAGGGAATTGTAATTTCCCCATTGTGGGAATAATAAAGGCTTAATTATTATTATTATTATTATTATAGCGACGCTGCTATAGCGATATATAGTGAGATAAAAGCGGTACAATTAGAAGGAAAAACTCTTGACTGTTTTTGTGAAGGAACCACACGGCTTCACTTCACGCCGCTGTGTGTCATGTGCTCATTGGACGACCTCATCACATGATACCTTAAGATCAGATTGATCACCTGCTGATGATGTAATCTTATTTCTGTCAGTGTTGAGGTCTGAGACAGCAGAGAGTCTCATGGTGAATACCAGCTTCCACTGATGGGCTGTGTGAGATGTTTGAGTGGTTCCATAACTCTCAGAACAACCTGAGAGACCAAACTGAACCTTAAAGGCTGAAGATGAGCTTCAATCATCCGTCTAACTGTTTTTCCTTCTGACGTTTTGTTTCTAGTAGCTCTAAGGACAACCATAGACCTTCAACACACATCTCTCTACAGATAACTCTACACTGCAGTAGATATGAGGAGGGAGTCTCACTGCGAGCGCCAGCTGCTGGACGTGAGTGACGGTGGAGAACTCCTGCATGCAGGACAGGACGGCTTTGACTCCGCCCTCGGTGGCGAAGGAAACCCTCCACTCGTACTTCAGCATGAGGAGGTGAGTGAGTCTCAGCGTGCCGATCACCAGGTCTTTAGAGGACGAACCCAGCAGCTCCACCAGCAGCTTCAGCACCTTGTCCCTGACGGAGGACAGACAGACAGACAGGCTGAGATACAGAAACGAGCTTCAAGCATCGAGTAGCGGTGCTGCTAACGTTACTAGCTCTCCTCCTGTTAGCTGTTAGCGGTGCTGCCAACGTTACTAGCTCTCCTCCTGTTAGCTGTTAGCGGTGCTGCCAACGTTACTAGCTCTCCTCCTGTTAGCCGTTAGCGGTGCTGCTAACGTTACTAGCTCTCCTCCTGTTAGCGGTGCTGCTAACGTTACTAGCTCTCCTCCTGTTATCCGTTAGCGGTGCTGCTAACGTTACTAGCTCTCCTCCTGTTATCCGTTAGCGGTGCTGCTAACATTACTAGCTCTCCTCCTGTTAGCCGTTAACGGTGCTGCTAACGTTACTAGCTCTCCTCCTGTTAGCCGTTAGCGGTGCTGCTAACATTACTAGCTCTCCTCCTGTTAGCCGTTAACGGTGCTGCTAACGTTACTAGCTCTCCTCCTGTTAGCTGTTAGCGGTGCTGCTAACGTTACTAGCTCTCCTCCTGTTAGCCGTTAGCGGTGCTGCCAACGTTACTAGCTCTCCTCCTGTTGGCCGTTAGCGGTGCTGCTAACGTTACTAGCTCTCCTCCTGTTATCCGTTAGCGGTGCTGCTAACGTTACTAGCTCTCCTCCTGTTAGCGGTGCTGCTAACGTTACTAGCTCTCCTCCTGTTAGCGGTGCTGCTAACGTTACTAGCTCTCCTCCTGTTGGCCGTTAGCGGTGCTGCTAACGTTACTAGCTCTCCTCCTGTTATCCGTTAGCAGTGCTGCTAACGTTACTAGCTCTCCTCCTGTTAGCGGTGCTGCTAACGTTACTAGCTCTCCTCCTGTTGGCCGTTAGTGGTGCTGCTAACGTTACTAGCTCTCCTCCTGTTAGTGGTGCTGCTAACGTTACTAGCTCTCCTCTTGTTAGCGGTGCTGCTAACGTTACTAGCTCTCCTCCTGTTGGCCGTTAGCGGTGCTGCTAACGTTACTAGCTCTCCTCCCGTTATCCGTTAGCAGTGCTGCTAACGTTACTAGCTCTCCTCCTGTTAGACGTTAGCGGTGCTGCTAACGTTACTAGCTCTCCTCCTGTAAGCCGTTAGCGGTGCTGCTAACGTTACTAGCTCTCCTCCTGTTAGCCGTTAGCGGTGCTGCTAACGTTACTAGCTCTCCTGTTTGTTTAAACACAGGTTGGTTGTTTACAATGTAACATTATCAGAGATCAGAGACTAGAGAAACATGAATGAAGTCCTGATCTCATGTTTTACTGAGTATTGGAGGAGAACGATCGTCAGTAAAACTTTATTGACACTGTGCTGGTTAACGTTAAACTGTGTCATTAATCCATGTTGAACCATGAGGGGGATCAGAACAGATCACATATAGACTACCACTACCTAGACGTACTGCCTATTTCCTGGAACACACTAATCTCCCAGGAGACTTGAACTACCCTCCGGCTCGGTGTATCTCCTGGAGCTCTCTACCGATCGTCTCTCTTGGTTTCTTGGTGACGGTTTCTCACCGTATGGTCTGGGCAGAATCGCTCCTCATGGAGTTTTTCTCCTGGACCCCCTTCTCCTCCAGCAGCCTGGTGATGAAGAGGACGGCGGCCAGCTGCTGAGCCTGGTCTGAGCCCGCCCCCCCCTTCTTCAGGATGTCCACCACCTCCCCCAGCTTCTCCAACACCGTCTTCTTCCCCTGGACCCGCGGGTTGTTGAACACTGCAGGGAGGACAGGACAGCAGGTCTATAGACTGTCCTGATCTCAGAGGCATCACATGGACACATAAAGCAGCAGGTTCAACGCCCACTCATTCAGCACCACATCTGTAACGGGACACCCTCACTTTATGGACATGTCGTCCTACCTTTCATCTTGTCCTCCAGGTCCTCAGGATATTTGCTGTCGTCCTCTGAGGGCAGCTCGTTCTCCGTCTCCGAGCTGCTGCAGCCTGAATCAACAGGAAGTTCCTTCTTTGCTTTCTTGGAGACGGAGCCCATTGCTGATGAAGAGGATGTCGAGGCTGATGACGCAGAGGAGGAGGTTTGTCCTCCTGCTGCTCCTCCTCCTCCTCCTCCTCCTCCAAGGCCGGACGAACCCAGAGAGCTTTCAGCTGTAAAACAAAGTCTATTTGTCTCCTTGTGTCCTCACTGCTTTATATATAAACAGAGGTGTCTCTTTGTGTCCTCACCCAGCAGCTCTTCGTCCTCCAGACTTCTTCCTCCTCTTCTCAGGTAGTGTTTGGAGAAGGTGTGAGAACACAGCAGGTCGCTCAGACATGACGATGGCAGCTTCTGCTTCAGGTAGTGAAGCAGCTTCTTAGCCACGTCTCCAGGGACAGACAGACCAATCAGAGACGAATCGTCCAGCTCCGCCTCCTTCAGGACAGACAGAAGGACAGACGGCGTTATACAGACAGGTGTGAGTGACCACCTTCGGTCAATTTAGACCAGGCTTGTTCTTTTTTTTCTGCTGACAAATACTTAATGATGTCCACAGGACCTTTAACAAAGACGGGAGCCTCAGTTTCCCAGCATGCTCCTTGGCGTCTGTGTTTCTCACCTGGTCATCGAGGCTCTGCAGCAGGATGCCGTTGACCTCCTGCTGCTGTTTGAGCTCCAGCTTCTTGATGAAGAAGAGGACCTCCCACCACTCGGCCCGACACAGAGCCGGCGTCTCCAGGTGCAGACCCTCGGACAGGTAGGGCAGCGAGTAGAGACCCCCGGGGGGCTTGGAGAAGAATGTCTGACTCACTGCGGGAGCAGAAGAAGAAACACGTTCACCTGCTGAGCTCGGACAGGTGGACACCTCAGGTGGGATCGGATCTTACCAGCCGTGAGTTTGAGAGCCTCCGTCAGGGTTGACGCCTTTTCCTGGGTCTCCTTCTCAGCCTGACTGCTGCTGCCGCTGCCCAGGATCTCCACCATGTGCCAGTGGACCCAGTAAGTCCTGGACAGGGAGCTCCAGTACACCTGAACACAGCACACAGACACAGGTCAGGGTTCTGGAGACAGTCTACCTGTTCCTATGTTTCTGTACATGTGAACACATCACACAGGCAGTACTGACTCCTGAGGGTATTACTGACTCCTGCAGGCAGTACTGCCTCCTGCAGGTATTACTACTCCTGCAGGTATTACTGACTCCTGCAGGTATTACTGACTCCCGCGGGTTGTAACTGATCTTTACTGTCCAGTAAATGCTCCTTTACTCCTCCGACCAGCAGGGGGCGCTGTAGCCTCTAACAGCTGGAAGCAGCGCTCACAGACATGATGGTGACCTCGTGGTATAAACCGATAACTGGCGGTCTGTTGTGATGTACTTCCTGTTCACTTCCTGTGTGTGGATCAGACCTTTGTTGATGTTGATGTCTAAACAGCTGTTTCCTCACCTGGACAGGTGGCGAGCCGTCGTTGCTGTAGCGAAACTCTCCTTCGTCTCCGGCGCTGACCTCCTCGTAGTCCTCCAGCATGCGGACCATCATGCCGCTCTTCAGGTTGTCCTGGACGTACTCCACGTAGGCCGAGCGGCTGGCGAAGTCGGAGCGTGTTTTGTATCCATTTCCCGTCTTCTTCTTCGGCGGCGTGGAGGCGGCGGCGGCGGCGGCGACGACAGGAGCCGCTACATTGGAGTTGGCGGTGAGGACAACGGGAGAGGCGCAGAACCGAGGCTGGAAGATGGATCTGAGGACGGGGCGGGACGCCTCCTCCCCCGGCTCCTCCCAGCAGGCCCCGCCTCCTCCCAGGCCGTGGGCGGAGCCATCGGGGGACTGCCGGTTCCGGTCCCAGCCCATCACGCGGACCAGCTCAGAGATGAGGTTGGCCATGGCCATGGTGAAGTCGAACTCTCGCTGGACGCGGAGGTGATCCGTCTGGTGGGCGGTGCTGGAGGAGGCGGGGAGGGGCTGGCGTCCTGTCTGTCAGAGTTTGACTCCGCCCCCGCCGTGTTGAGCTTGTCCATCAGCGACGTCACGCACAGGTAACGTTTCACCAGAGAGAACAGCAGCTTCCCCGGAATCTGAGGACGGACGGGACGAATATCAACAGGAATACAATCAAGAAAAGGAATTATAAATATAATAAGAAGAATAACAATAATCATAATAATGTTTTAATATTATTAATAACAAGAATAACAACAACAACAATAGTCATATTATTTATAATAACATCATGACGATATTAATATGGATATATTCATAATCATCATAAATAATACATGAAGGATTAGAAGGTGTGTCTCTTCAGTGGACAGGAGACACAGAGGAGGAGGAGGAGGAGGAGGAGGTGGTCTGGACTTTACCTGCGGCAGGTGAATCCCTTCAAAGGAGATGCCGTGCTCCTCTGAGGACGTCGTCTCCGCAAACAGCTCCAGCAGAGTGTAGCGGTTATCAAAGTCCATGTGCTGCTCGATGCCGTCCTGCTGACTGAGGGACAGCAGGACGTACGCACGACTTCCTGCAAGGGGGACGGAGACCAGAGGACACGACGTCAGAGACCAGAGAAGAAGACATGGACGTAACAGTTCTGTCTTCAACACGTTTTAGAGTCACACACTGAGGTTTAGTGAGAAACTAAACGTTACTGTAGTTTCACTTCACAGGAAATGGTGTTTGAGTTTTCCCTCAGCAGAGACTGCTAGGTGTGACAGTGACACGCTGTCAGAGATTTAAACGCTGAAAGCAGCTGATCTGATCTCAGTCCATTCCTCGTCTCCGGGTCAGCTGATTCCTTAAACGTTGTCGTCAGATTCAGTGAACATCTGGTCCACTATGTGAGTCCTGATAAAAGACCCGGGTTCATACACAGGATATTTAGTTTAGTATTTAGAAAGCATTCCATGTGTAGTTTAATATAAGAGAGTTTATGACTGACACACACAGGAGACGGTAGCTCTCTGGCTACTGTACGTGTGTTTTTAATCATTAATATACAGACCAAGCTTCTAGATGGTGTATTTCTAAAGGAACGTAGAGAAAAGATGAACAGACACGACACCGAGCGTACGGTCACGTCTTTTCATGTCAACACACACGGAGCAGATCAGTGATTATTTTCAGGATTTCCTCAGACAGACGACCTCTCGTGGTCGTTTGTATTATCATTCTATCTGATTTGACTTTCCATGCTCTGGGTTTACCATCAGTGTACCATTTCTCTTTTATGAAATATGATATGATGTCATCAACCTCAGCTAGAAGTGAATGAGTAGTTTGATTTGCCTGTTGGGCTCAGACCCAGTCTGAGGGTTTGTATTGATCTGAACCCTGAAGGTGATCAGCTGACACGTTACCTAACGACACATATGTTTGAGGTAAGCTCATCAGACAGACGGTCAGACATCAGAAACGATCCATGATGACTCAGCATCATTTAGCAGTGATGTGCTGACGTCAGCGTACCAGACTATCCCTGTGAATCAAAACAGATCTGAGAGCAGCATCTGAGTCTAACAGAGGACCTCTGCAGCAGCAGAATAATACATATAAAAGCTGTTTTCTGTATGTGGGTTTCTGAAACAGAGTCAGAGTGAGAGCTCTCCTCTGGTCTGATGTTATCACACTGAACGCTGCAATGACTCATGGGAGAAACTCTCAGCTGCTCCTCGCCCAGGATGTTTCTCCACATGCGGCCAAAAGGAAAAGTCTGACATCATTTAAAAATGTGAAAGTAGTTTTGATCCAACATGTGATCACAGCCAGCGGGGACGACACAGAAGAAGAAGAAGAAGAAGAAGAAGAAGAAGAAGAAGAAGAAGAAGAAGAAGAACAAAGAGGATGTGAAGATATGAACCGCGGTGACACAGCAAACCAGACGGGTTCCTGTTTGAGACGCTATCAGGGCCAGACTAAACCAGACCAGAGCCACAACGGTTTGTAGCTCACAGAGAGACAGGACCAGGAGACAACCTCTGGCTCTTTAAAGTGAAGTCAGAGCTTCATGTGTTAAAGCTGCATTCTCTCTGCTGTCCACCAGGGGGCGACTCCTCTGGTTGTATAGAAGTCTATGAGAAAATGACTCTACTTCTCTCTTGATTTATTCCCTCAGTAAACATTGTAAACATGAGTTTATGGTCTCAATCTCTTCTTCAATACTTCCTGTTCACTGGCTGCCAAAAACAAGATGGCGACGGCCGAATTGATTAACTTGACACTTCAAAACATCCGCAAACCAATGAGAGTCGTCACCATGACGACGTCCTCTTTATATACAGTGTGTGATTGGACATGATGGGACTTCTGTACCTCACATCCTTATAGCCTGGCTCAGCCCAGCTGTAACAACCTGCCAGCTCCTCTCCAGCTCTCTGATCCACATGACCTCATCAGACACCTGCCAGCCAATCAGAGAGCAGCGTCTTCCGGTTCATAAAGCTTGTGGTTACCTGCGTCGTGTGAGGCGAGCGCTCGCAGCATCTTCCCGGCGCTACGTCGGGTCTGCGTCTCCTTGTTGCACAGCAGCTCCATCAGCAGGTTGAGAGCGCCGGTCTCCTTGAAGACCCCGACCAGCGAGCCGATGCCGGCGTAGGCGCTCAGCACGTGGATGGTGTGCGTGATGCTGATGGAGAAGTCGCTCTTCTTGGCCATCTGCTTCCTGGCTCGACACACCAGGTTCTTCACGTCCTCCTTCATGTCCGACAGCTCCACCTCGTCGAAGGTGACATCGGTGGGAAACTCTCCGCCGCTGCCCTGCCCTCCGGAGGCCTCGCCGCGCTGCGCCTCCTGCTGCGAGTCCGTCTTCCTCTTCCCCAGCAGGCTGGGGCAGTTGGCGTACACGTCCTCAGTGGACATCCACATCAGGATGTTCTCCGGCTTGATCTCTCCTGACGTGGAGCCACCGGACCTGTCTGACCCGGAGCCGCCGCCGCCCGTCCCGCCCGCCTCGCTGGCTCCGCCCCCGGAGCCGGAGCCGTCATCCAGGGTGACGAGGCACCAGCGAATCAGGTACTCAGTCTGCCCGTCGTGGTTGCGCCGCTGGCGGATCAGCTCCTCTGGATACGCCTGCAGCCTCGGGCCCAGCTGGACCAGCAGGTTCCCATTGCGGCGTTCGCCCACCATGGTTGCTGTGGAGACGGAGGATTATTAGAGGACAAGGGAGTTATGAACCTCGATCACATTTTATCATCATTACTTTAATCATTTCTGAAATATATTCACTTTGAATATTTGTCCATTTCTTTAAAAGACTGAGTCTGCAGCGTCCACGTCCTCCTGTACTGTCACGCATCAAATCCATAACTCAATAATTACACAACCTATTAGAACGACAATTTCCCTCGAGATGAATAAAGTTTTATCTTAACTGACACTTCAACTACTTTCAGGGCTTCAACTTCAGCTATAATGAAATAGTTACCTCTGAGATGTAGTACAGTAAAAGTACAATATGTACCTCTGAGGTGTAGAGTAGGAGAAGTAGAAAGTAGCAGATAATTTAAATAGTCAAGTAAAGTACAAGTACCTCAAATGAGTACTTATGTACAGTGCTTGAGTGAATGTGCTTAGATATTGAGTAGTGTATTTTATAACTAGTAACATGGGTTATTACTGTGTTCAGCAGTTAGCTTCACCAGGGCTCCGTCTAATACCTGAACTCACTGACAACAGAATCTGTGCTGCTAACACGTTAGCCGCCAACACACACCTCAGTACTACATAACATGTGTACTATAAAGTACTCAGTACTACAGTAACATGTGTACTATAAAGTACTCAGTACTACAGTAACATGTGTACTATAAAGTACTCAGTACTACAGTAACATGTACTATGTACTATAAAGTAACATGTGTACTATAAAGTACTACTACAGTAACATGTGTACTATAAAGTACTCAGTACTACAGTAACATGTGTACTATAAAGTACTCAGTACTACAGTAACATGTACTATAAAGTACTCAGTACTACAGTAACATGTACTATAAAGTACTCAGTACTACAGTAACATGTACTATAAAGTACTCAGTACTACAGTAACATGTACTATAAAGTACTCAGTACTACAGTAACATGTGTACTATAAAGTACTCAGTACTCAGATACTAACATGTGTACTAGTAACATGTACTATATATAAAGTATACAGTAACTACTATAAAGTTAAAACTCAGTAACAGTAACTGTGTACTATAAAGTACTCAGTACTACAGTAACATGTGTACTATAAAGTACTCAGTACTACAGTAACATGTACTATAAAGTACTCAGTACTACAGTAACATGTACTATAAAGTACTCAGTACTACAGTAACATGTACTATAAAGTACTCAGTACTACAGTAACATGTACTATAAAGTACTCAGTACTACAGTAACATGTGTACTATAAAGTACTCAGTACTACAGTAACATGTACTATAAAGTACTCAGTACTACAGTAACATGTACTATAAAGTACTCAGTACTACAGTAACATGTACTATAAAGTACTCAGTACTACAGTAACATGATCTGTGTACTATAAAGTACTCAGTACTACAGTAACATGTACTATAAAGTACTCAGTACTAACAGTAACATGTACTATAAAGTACTACTCAGTACTACAGTACATGTACAGTACTCAGTACTACAGTAACATGTACTATAAAGTACTCAGTACTACAGTAACATGTACTATGTACTATAAAGTACTCAGTACTACAGTACTACTATAAAGTACTCAGTACTACAGTAACATGTACTATAAAGTACTCAGTACTACAGTAACATGTACTATAAAGTACTCAGTACTACAGTACTATAAAGTACTCAGTACTACATAAATGTACTAAAGTACTCAGTACTACAGTAACATGTACTATAAAGTACTCAGTACTACAGTAACATGTACTATAAAGTACTCAGTACTACAGTAACATGTACTATAAAGTACTCAGTACTACAGTAACATGTACTATAAAGTACTCAGTACTACAGTAACATGTACTATAAAGTACTCAGTACTACAGTAACATGTACTATAAAGTACTCAGTACTACAGTAACATGTACTATAAAGTACTCAGTACTTCTCTGGTACTGGTAGGACGTGCTGGCGGCTGTGACGTCATCGTGTCCTGGTACAGCCTGATGCTAACGCAGAGCTAACGTTAGCACTGGGAGTGTTCCAGGTGAGAGCCTCGGTTCGGCGTGTCGTGACACAGCGGGGAGCACCGGGAGGAGCACCGGGGGGAGCACCGGGAGCACCGGGGGGAGCACCGGGAGGGAGGAGCACCGGGGGGAGCACCGGGAGCACCGGGAGCACCGGGGGGAGCACCGGGGGAGCACTCTCAGGAGCACCGGGAGCACCGGGGGGAGCACCAGTACTCGGGAGTACTCTCAGTACTCTCAGTACTCTCAGTACTCTCAGTACTCTCAGTACTCTCAGTACTCTCAGTACTCTCAGTACTCTCAGTACTCACATGCACTGGCCGTCGCTGCTCGGCCCTCCGTCTCGTCTCTCGTCTCTCGTCTCTTCCGTCTCGCTGGTTCCGGAGCTCCGTGATGCGCAGCAGCGCTGTGACTCTTCTTCTACGGAGCCGCTGCTCTTCTTCTTCTTCTGTGGTCTGTGGGAGGACCAACCAGAGCAGGACGAGCTCACCGCCCCCTGCTGTGCGCAGCGGAGAATACACCGCCATACAACTCACCCTGGAGACTGATATTAACATGACAGCTCATTAACATAATGACTGATATTAACATAATGACAGCTCATTAACATAATGACAGCTCATTAACATAATGACTGATATTAACATGACAGGTAATTAACATAATGACATATTATTAACATGACATGCTCATTCATTAACATAATGACTGATATTAACATAATGACAGCTCATTAACATAATGACAGCTCATTAACATAATGACTGATATTAACATAATTAATTAACATAATGACAGCTCATTAACATAATGACTGATATTAACATAATGACAGCTCATTAACATAATGACTGATATTAACATAATGACAGCTCATTAACATAATGACTGATATTAACATAATGACAGCTCATTAACATAATGACAGCTCATTAACATAATGACAGACATTAACATAATGACTGATATTAACATAATGACAGCTATTAACATAATGACTGATATTAACATAATGACAGCTATTAACATAATGACTGATATTAACATAATGACAGCTCATTAATACAGCTCATTAACATAAATGTTTCAGTGATGATAACATAATGAAGCTCATTTAATGTCAATCATTAACATTAGTCATTAACATAATGACAGCGCATTAACATAAATGATGATTAACATTAATGTCAATGTTTTAGTCATAATGATAATTAAAGCTCATTAACATAAATGTTTCAGTCATGATAATTAAAGCTCATTAACATAAATGTTAAAGCTCATTAACATACACGTTAAAGCTCATCAACATACACGTTAAAGCTCATTAACATAATGACAGCTTTTAACATAACAACAGCTCATTAACATAAATGTTTCAGTCATGATGATAATTGAAGCTCATTAACATAAATGTTTCAGTGATGATGATAATAATAATAATAATAATAATAAATAATAATAATAATAATAATAATAATAATAATAATAATTAAGCCTTTATTAGTCCCACAATGGGATATTAAATTATTTCTCTGCATTTAACCCATCCCGGATAGCATGGGCTGCAATGAAGCGCCCGGGGAGCTCATTAACATAATGGGGTTAGGTTAACATAATGCTGATATTCAAGGACACCTCGGCATGTTGACTGTAGAGGGGTTTGAACCACCAACCTTGTGGTTACGGGACAAGCTCTCTACCTCATGTGCCACATAATGACAGCCCCGCTCATTAACATAAATGTTTCAGTCATGATGATAATTGAAGCTCATTAACATAAAATATTTGTCATAACGATAATGCAAGCACATTAATGTAAATGTTTTAGTCATAATGATAATTAAAGCTCATTAACATAAATGTTTCAGTCATGATGATAATTAAAGCTCATTAACATAACGACAGATATTAACATAACGGCAGCTCATTAGCATAATGGGGCGGCTGTGGCACATGAGGTAGAGCGCTTGTCCCGTAACCACAAGGTTGGTGGTTCAAACCCCTCTACCGGCAACATGCCGAGGTGTCCTTGAGCGAGACACCTAACCCCAAGTTGCTCCCGGGCGCTTCATTGCAGCCCACTGCTCCTCCGGGATGGGTTAAATGCAGAGAAATAATTTCCCCATTGTGGGACTAATAAAGGATTGATTATTATTATTATTATTATTATTATAATGACAGCTATTAACATAACGACAGCTATTAACATAATGACAGCTCATTAACATAACAACTGCTCATTAACATAACGACAGCTCATTAACATTACGACAGCTATTGACATAATGACAGCTCGTTAACATAACAACTGCTCATTAACATAATGACAACTCATTAGCATAAGGACAGCTCATTAACATAACAACAGCTCATTAACATAAATGTTTCTCTCTCTCTCTGTCTCTGTCTGTCTCTCTCTCCTCTCTCACCTCTCTGTCTCTCTGTCTCTCTCTCTGTCTCTCTCTCTCTCTCTCTCTCTCTCTGTCTGTCTCTCTGTCTGTCTCTCTCTCTGTCTCTCTCTCTCTCTCTCTCTCTCTCTCTCTCTCTCTCTCTCTCTCTCTGTCTCTCTCTCTCTCTCTCTCTCTCTCTCTCTGTCTGTCTCTCTGTCTGTCTCTCTCACTTTTCTCTCTGTCTGTCTCTCTCTGTCTCTCTCTCTCTCTCTCTCTCTGTCTCTCTCTGTCTGTCTCTCTCTCTGTCTCTCTCTTTCTCTCTCTGTCTGTCTCTCTCTGTCTCTCTCTCTCTGTCTCTCTCTGTTGGTCAATACACACTTTCTCTCTCTGTCTCTCTCTGTCTGAGACATTGACTTTTTAACTGACACTATAAAGGATTTTGGTTTTATTTATTTCTTCAGGTGAACTGGGGGAAGAGCGAGGCTCTGATGGTCGGGGGGAGCTGGGGGGTCGGCTCAGGCTGCCTGGTGGCCTGGTTTGGAAGAAGGGAGGACTCAAATACCTTGGGGTATTTTTGGGGGACGAGACCTCAAAAAGCAAGAACTGGGACAACGTGGTTGAGAAGGTGAAGGGCGCCTCAGCAGGTGGAAGTGGCTCCTTCCTAAGATGTCTTACAGAGGGCGCACCCTGATCCTCAACAACCTGGTCTCGTCCTCCCTGTGGCACCGGCTGGCCTGTGTCGATCCTCCGGCTTCCCTCCTATCAGAGGTACAACGGGTTTTAGTGGATTTCTTTTGGGGCAGGATGCACTGGGTCCCACAGAGTGTCCTTTTCCTTCCCAAGGAGGAGGGGGGCAGGGCCTGATCCATCTGGCCAGCAGGGGCGCTGCCTTCCGCCTCCAGTTCCTCCAGAGGCTGCTGACTGGGCCAGAGGACACTCTGTGGAGACCTCTATCCCGGTGCATCCTGCAACGTTTTAACAGCCTGGGTCTGGATTTTAGCTTGTTTTTTGAATGAATAATAATAAGGTAATGGCATCATCTCTTCCTGGTTTTTATAAAAGTGTTTTTACAGTGTGGAACCTGCTAAAACAGGAGCGGAAGCAACAGGGGGCCTCGCTGCACTGGCTGCTGCAGGAGCCCGTCCTGTATGGGAATGTTCTCACTCATCCCAGCTGGGCGGGGGCCACCCTGTCCAGACTGCTGCAGGCTGCAGGGGTCTCCACGCTGGGCCAGGTGGTGGAGCTGGCCGGACCCCAACTGGAGGACCCCACGGGGCTGGCAACTCGTTTGGGGATCAGGTCCACCAGGTTCATTGGACAAGTCCTTCTTCACTGGAGACAGGAACTCACAGGTCAAGACATCCTGCTTTTAAAATCTTTTAGCAATGGATCCGGGTCCCCGAACGTGGAGGACCCTTTTCCCGCCACCTTCCTGGCTTTGGATTTTAAAAACTGTTCTGGGCCTCTGCTGCAGCCAGCTCACCCGGTCTCCCTGGAGGGAGAGGGAAAAACCTTCTATAAACTAATGGTAAAAACACTACACACAAAAACACTGGACAAAAGGACTGACACTCCATGGAGGAACTACTTTGGACTAGATCAAGGTTCCGGACCTCAGTGGAGGTCTTTGTACAAACCTCCACTGAGTAAGAGACACGGGGACCTCCAGTGGAGAGTACTCCATGGAATAATGGCAGTGAACGCATTTGTAGCCATTATAAACCAAGCGGTGAAAGACAAATGCCCATTTTGTGGCAGGAGAGAAACTATCTTTCACTGTTTTTATGAGTGTCCTCGTCTTTCTGCTTTGTTTCTGTTTTTACAAGTTGTTTTTACCAGTTTTAAAGAGGTTTTTAGCAAGCAGGTTTTTATTCTTGGTTTTAGATACACTCGCCAGCACAAACAGAAGAGCCAGCTTTTAAACTTTGTTTTAGGGCAGGCCAAGATGGCGGTGTATATAACCAGGAAGAGAAAGGTGGAGGAAAACCTCCATGCTGAGCCCGTCCCTGTCTGCAGAGGCATGATCAAATCCAGAATACTGGTGGATTTTAGTTTTTATAAAGCAGCAGGAGATCTGGACTCTTTAACGATCTCTGGTGTTTTCAAAATAGTTTGTGTTCTGTCTCAGCAGGAGAGCTTGTGTATGCTGATTACCTTGTGTAAATTATTTATTTATTTATGTATTTTAGAAGTGTGGCTTTTTAATTGAGTCTTAAAAAACTGACTCAATAAAGTCTCCTTAAAAATCAAATCTCTTTGTCTCTCTTCTCTCTCTCTCTTTCTCTCTCTCTCTCTTCTCTGTCTCTCTCTCTGTCTCTGTCTCTCTCTCTCTCTCTCTGTCGTCTGTCTGTCTGTCTCTGTTTCTCTCTCCCTCTCTGTCTGTTTGTCTGTCTGTGTTTCTCTCTTCCTCTCTGTCTGTCTGTCTGTCTGTTTCTCTCTTCTCTGTCTGTCTGTCTCTCTCTCTCTCTCTCTCTGTCTGTCTGTCTGTCTCTTCTCTCTTCTCTCTCTGTCTGTGTTTCTCTCTTCCTCTCTCTGTCTGTCTCTCTCCTCTCTGTCTGTGTTTCTCTCTCTCTCTGTCTCTGTCTCTCTCTTCCTCTCTGTCTGTGTGTCTCTCTCTCTCTCTCTCTCTCTCTCTCTGATTGAGCGGAAGGTGCGTGATTTGCGGAGCAGAGCGGAGCGTGTGTGAGAGCGATATTGAATGGTTTTTCAAAACTTTTTTTTTTTTCATAGTTTTTTTGGGGTAAATTCTTTGGGGTGTTTTTGTGCGATCGACCAGCGGCCGCTGGTCGGTACGCCTCAAGCATGGTTGCGTTCAGCGATCTGAGCCGAATGCACGGCATCAAGATCTCCCCGACTTTTCCTTGCTCGGTTGAGGACTGCGGTTTGGCAGTGGGAGAGTTGATCGGGCATAGTAGTATTAAATCCGCTGCCCGGATGAACGGGGCAGTCGTGATTTTTGTTGACAGCGTGGCGAAAGCCAACAAAGTAGTGGAGACCGGCATTGTGGTTAATGATTCATTTGTATCAGTGTCTCCGCTAACTACACCTGCGGCAAAGGTCACTATTTCCAACATCCCCCCGTTTATCGGGGATGAGTTGTTGATCAGGGAGTTGTCGAGGCACGGGAAAGTCGTGTCCGCTATAAGGAAGTTGCCGTCGGGTTTCAAGTCTCCCCTGATGAGGCATGTCGTGGGGTACAGACGGCAGGTGCATATGATTTTGAACAAAAAGGACGCGGAGCTGAATTTGGTTTTCAGCATTAAAGTTGATGATTTTGATTACGCAGTGTTTGTCAACTCTGGCACTCTGAAATGCTTTGGATGCGGCAGGGAGGGGCATCTCGCGAGAGCTTGCCCGGAGAAAACCCCTGCAAAGCGAGCTGAGCCTGCTGAGGCGAGAGCAGGGACCTCGGCCGGTGTTGAGACGGTGAAACAGAGGGTGGCAGATGTGGAGAACCTCATTCAGTGTGTTGCCGATGTTGAGGGGAAAAGGCTAGATGTTGAGGATGCAAAGCAGTGTGGTGAAAGTCCCATGAAAGCATCTAAAAATGTTGAAAACGAAAAGCAGTGTTTAAAAAATCCAGAAGATGCAATTCTGGGTGTTGAAAATGGTAGGCAGAGCGAATGTATTGTTCAGAAGGAGGGGAATAATGCAGGCAAAGAGTCAGCAGAGACTGTTGAGGCTGGGCCCATCCCTGCTGCAGCAGAGGGATGCAGTGGCAGTGAGGAAGGGTTGATGGAGGAGGAAGATACTGTGTGTAAACCTCCTCTCCTCAAGAGAAAACAGGGCAGTGAAACCTGTGGCTCCAAAGCCAAGAAAGCAACGGCTAGTGGAGAGCAGGAGGAGACAGTGTCTAGTGATGAGCAGGCAGAGGTACAGTCTAGTGAGGAGGAGGAGATGGAGGACGGTGCCACAGACAGTCAGCCCCTCACAGACTCAACGCTGCTTTCTGCTTCTCAGTTGGAAGAGTTGTACACCGTACATAGCATACAAATGTTCCTTCAAAAAACAAAAAATATGAAGAATGTCCAATTTGAAGAGTATTTTGCAGATAAGAGTATACTGTTGCTTTCAGTCAAGGCTCAGATGAGCATCAGAGGGGAGGGAGGTTTCTCTGAGCAAGAAGTCTACAGATTGAAGAAGATTGCTCTGAGACTCAAACAAGAGCTACATGCTGAAGACTATGTGTAGAGCAGTTGGCCTCCTGTTTCTTCTCATCTGTGTGTCTCTCCTCACATCAAAAACAATGACTTATTTTAAGGTTTCCACTCTTAATTTAAATGGAGCTAGAGATGTGAGGAAGAGGGCTTGCCTGTTTGAAACTCTTAAACTTAAAAAAATTAATATAATGATGCTCCAGGAGACTCACAGTGATGTTTTTAATGAAACAGACTGGAGGAGGGAGTTTGAGGGCAAAGTCATTTTAAGCCATTTTAACAGCACGAGTGCAGGAGTAGCTCTCCTGTTCTCCAGAGATTTTGTGCCCTTATCCCATGTGGTGGAAGAGCGGGTTAAGGGGAGACTGCAGGTAGTTAAGGCAAAATATGAGCGTTTTAATATTGTATTTATTAATGTATATGCTCCAAACTCTGGCCCTGACAGAGTTCAGTTTTTAAATGAACTTAGTCTGGTTTTAAGTCAGTGTGTGCCAGAAGATTATTTGTTCTTGGGAGGGGACTTTAACTGCACAGCGGAGGATAAAGATAGGAATCATACGGAACCTCATGCACCTTCTCGGAAGGCAATGCTAACACTGATGGAGAATCACAGTATGAGTGACGTATGGAGGAAATTCCACCACAATGTAAAACAATATACTTGGGTCCACAGCAGGGAACTTGTTTTATCTCTAGCTAGGTTAGACAGGTTTTACTCTTTTACGCATCATTTTAGCATTTTTAAAGCGTGTAATATATGTCCAGTAGGCTTCTCTGATCATTCCATGGTCATATGTGAGGTTTTTATTGCAAACATGAGGAATAAGTCTGCATACTGGCATTTTAACACTGCTTTGCTTTTAGATGCGCATTTTAGAGAGGTTTTTATTTATTTTTGGAAAGGTTTTAGAGAGAGGAAGGGGGATTTTATGTGTTTAAAACAATGGTGGGATCACGGCAAAATACAGACTAAGCAGCTTTGTCAGCAGTACACTCTCAATGTTTCTCGTGACATCACCAAGTCTATGAAAGATCTGGAGTTAGACATAGTGGAGCTGCAGAGTTCTGCACAGTCCACAGGAAACGGAGGCTGTGTTGAGAGCCTCAAATCTAAAAAAGCCGTGCTGGCAGACCTGCTGGGCTCCAGAGCGCAAGGGGCGCTAGTCCGCTCACGATTTCAGAGCTTTTCTTTAATGGACTCCCCGTCCAAATTCTTCTTCAGTCTGGAGAAGAAGAATGGCCAGAGCAGGCAGATCCATGCGCTGCGGTCAGAGGACGGACAGCAGCTTACAGGCATAGCAGAGATAAGGAACAGGGCGGTAGAATTCTATGTGAAGCTGTATAGCAGTGAGTACCAGGAGGAAGATGCTGTTTTTGACTCGTTCTGTGAGAACCTGCCTACAGTCTCAGCGGAGACCAACAGAGAGCTGGAGGGGCCCTTGACTGAGGACGAGATGTTTTCTGCCTTGCAGAGTGTGCAGGGGGGTAAGGCCCCCGGCATCGATGGTTTGCCCTCTGAGTTCTACAAGGCTTTCTGGTCTGAACTTAAGGAAGACATGATGGGGGTCTTCTCAGAGAGCTTTGAGGACTCCTCCCTCCCACAGAGCTGCAGGAGGGCTGTGCTCACTCTGCTGCCCAAGAAAGGGGACCTTCAGGAGATCAAGAACTGGAGGCCCGTCTCACTGCTTTGTGTAGATTATAAGCTGCTGTCAAAAGTCCTGTCAAACCGGCTGAAGAAGGTGATGGACCAGCTCATTCACCGGTCTCAGACGTACTGTGTGCCCGGCAGGTCCATGATTGACAATGTGTCACTCATTAGGGATATTTTGGAAGTCTCCGGTTCATTGGGCTTAGATGCTGGTCTAGTTTCTTTAGACCAGGAAAAAGCTTTTGATCGGGTTGAGCACCGTTACCTTTGGAAAGTTTTACAAAGGTACGGCCTCAGCCTGGGTCTGATAGCTAAGATAAAGGTCATGTACGAGAACATTGAGAGTGTGCTGAAGATAAACGGTGGTCTATGCAAACCTTTTATGGTACAAAGAGGTATTCGACAAGGCTGCGCCATGTCTGGTATGTTGTACTCACTGTCTATAGAACCCATGTTGCACAATGTTCGTGGTTTTATTGATGGCCTGTTTGTACCTGATATTAGTTCAAATTTTATCTCATCAGCTTATGCTGATGACATCACAATTTTTATTAAAAATCAGGAGGACATTAATAGATTGGGTGAGATTGTTGAGACGTTTGGGAAGCTCTCAGCTGCCAAAGTGAACTGGGCCAAGAGTGAAGCGCTGGCAGTTGGGAGGTGGTCTGCGGGTCTGCCCCAGCTGCCGGGGGGCTGAGCTGGAAGAGGGGGGGTTTTAAACACCTGGGGGTTCATCTAGGGGATGAACAGACAGAAAGAAAGAACTGGGAGGGTGTGCTGGAGAAGGTAGAGGGGAAGTTGGCTAAGTGGAGGTGGCTGCTTCCCCACATGTCCTACAGAGGAAGGGTCCTCATTATTAACAATCTGGTAGCGTCCACCTTGTGGCACAGACTGAAATGTTTAGAGCCCCCTGCTGGGCTCTTGCAAAAAGTGCAAGCGGTAATTTTAAACTTTTTCTGGGACAAGTTGCATTGGGTTCCTCAGAGTGTTTTATATCTTCCGAAAGAAGAGGGGGGGCAGGGGTTAGTTCACCTGGGGAGCAGAGCGGCGGCTTTCAGGCTGCAGTTTATCCAGCGGTACCTTTTGGGGCAGGACGATGTCGTCTGGGGACCGGTAACAGGCATCATTTTAAGGAAGATAGCTGGCCTCTTTCTAGACAAATCCTTGTTTTTATTGAATTGTGTTTCGTTTCATGTGTGTAGTTTGCCTCCTTTTTATCATGGTGTTTTCAAGGCATGGACTCTTTTTAAATGGGAGAGACTGGGGCCCGCTGCGTCTCTGTTCTGGCTCCTGGAGGAGCCCCTGGTGTGTGGAGCTCGGCTGGACGTGCAAGATGGCAGTAGCCCTGGCCTCACCCAGCGCCTGCGCTCCACTGGGGTGGTCAAGCTGAGGCAGGTGGTGGACGTGGCAGGGCCCGGGCTCCACAACACTGAGGCTGTGGCTTCTCTCCTGGGTCTGAGGTCCAGCCGGCACACCAGAGACATCATAAACAAGTGGATTAACAGACTGACCAGTGAGGAGCGAGAGATGCTGAGGGACTACTTCAGCGGGGCGGATGTACCGGACAAGGGGGATCCGTTTCCAGAGCTCGGACTGTCGGTGGATCAGACCGGACTGGTGAAACCAGTGGGCCTTTCCAAGTCCAGGATGGATTTACACTTTCTTTCGGGGAAAAGCTTTTACAAGTACTGTGTGGTGGCTACACACAAGCACAAGCTGAGCAATCGGAGGGACACGGTGTGGAAGGAGAGGCTGCAGGGCCGTGTGCCTGTGTGGAGGCTCTTGTACAAGCCTCCCCTTAACAAGAGGACAGGAGACCTGCAGTGGAGGATCCTGCAGGGGGCTCTGGCTGTGAATAGCTTCATTGGTAAAATCAACCCCACGGTGTCTGAGAACTGTCCATTTTGTGACGAAACTGAGACTCTAGTCCATTGTTATCTGGACTGTCACAGACTGGGAGTCCTCTTTCATATTTTAAAAGCTGTGTTTTTAAATTGTGGAGAGGTTTGGTCAGAGGCTGCTTTCATCCTTGGTGCTGGTTACAATAAGGAAAATTCAAAGAAATGGTGTTTGTTGAACTTTGTGGTTGGGCAAGCCAAAATGGCGGTTTACATAAGCAGGAAGAACCAGGTAGAAGGGGAGGCAGGCCTTGGGCTGGCAGAAATGTTTGGGGTCCTAGTGAAGGCCAGAGTCAGGGTGGACTTCAGGTACCACTCTTTAATGGGCACAATGGAAGAGTTCAGGGACCTTTGGTGTTTCACTTCTGCAGTATGCACTGTGCAGGAGGGGAAGCTCTTTTTTAACTCTGTGTTTGATTGAGTGTGTTTATTTAAGTATTCATTATTTATTGCTGTCTAATCTAAAGTCCTTTTGTCTTGTGTTAAAATGTTAATTGTTGAAGAAAAAAACTGAATAAAAGTATTTTTCAAAATCAAAAAAAAATCTCTGTCTGTGTTTCTCTCTTCCTCTCTATCTGTCTCTCTCTTCCTCTCTGTCTGTCTCTGTCTCTCTTCTCTCTGTCTCTCTCTCTCTTCTGTCTCTCTCTATTTCTGTCTGTCTGTCTCTGTTCCTCTCTGTCTGTCTGTCTGTCTGTGTTTCTCTCTTCCTCTCTGTCTGTCTGTGTTTCTCTCTTCCTCTCTGTCTGTCTCTCTTTGTCTCTGTCTTTCTCTTCTTTTCTCTCTCTTCTGTCTCTTCCTCTTCTGTCCGTCTGTCTCTCTTCCTCTCCGTCTGTCTGTCCGTCTCTGTTTCTCTCTCCCTCTCTGTCTGTTTGTCTGTCTGTGTTTCTCTCTTCCTCTCTGTCTGTCTGTCTCTGTTTCTCTCTTCTCTCTCTCTGTGTCTGTCTCTCTTCCTGTCTGTCTGTCTCTGTTTCTGACGTCACCTGTTTACACTGTTATTACCTTCTGTTTACAATAACATCATTACTAACTACACACACACTACACACACACACACACTGTGTGTGTGTGTGTGTGTGTGTGTGTGTGTAGTGTGTGTGTGTAGTGTGTGTGTAGTGTGTGTGTGTGTGTGTGTGTGTGTGTAGTGTGTAGTGTGTGTGTAGTGTGTGTGTAGTGTGTGTGTAGTGTGTAGTGTGTGTAGTGTGTAGTGTGTGTGTAGTGTGTGTAGTGTGTGTGTGTGTGTGTGTGTGTGTGTGTAGTGTGTAGTGTGTGTACTGCTGATCTGGAATATGAGAAAACACCACAAAGGTCTTCCAACGTCATCTTCTTCTCTTCTTCTTCTTCTCCTTCTTCTTTTTCTCCTTCTTCTTCTTCTCCTTCTTACTTCTTCTTCTTCTTCTCTTCTTCTCTCCTTCTTCTTCTCCTTCTTCTTCTTCTTCTTCTTCTCCTTCTTCTTCTTCTCCTTCTTCTCCTTCATCTTCTTCTCCTTCTTTGTCTTCTTCTCCTTCTTCTCCTTCTTTGTCTTCTTCATCATGAAAACACATCTGTTGTTTTATTCTTTTCAGTTCCTCAGGAGAGTTCGGCCTCCATGCCTGATTCTTTTCAGTTCTGAGTTCGGCCTCCTCTGACCCCTCTGACCCCTCTGAGAGACACATTTGAGGAGGAGGAAGACCGATCAGCGGCACTCTGAAGAGGAATGGAGGGAGCAGAGGAGGGAGGTCGAGGAGAAGTGGGGAGAGCCTCGAAGAGAGGAGGTGGAGGAGGAGACACCTGGAGACCCAATGGCCTCATCGACACCCACCGGCTGGGGGCGGAGCCTCGGGAGGCGCTGCTGTTGGTGTACTCAGCTCCTCAGTACCAGGGTCACGTGGTGGTGAACCCTCCGCAGGAGAGGAGCAGTAGAGGAGGAGTTGGGGGTCCTCCTCAGCTCCTGAACCCCAGCACTCTCCTCCCCCGGCATGCGCTGTCGAGCCCCGGCCTCCTCCTGTGCCCCGAGAGCGTCCTGCGAGCGTGGGGGGAGGCCGGGGGAGGCGACTGTTGCGAGACCACCTTCATCGAGGGGCTCGGTCCTGACGCCTCCTCCTCCTCAGCTGCTGCCGCCTCCTCGTCCACAAAGGAGGCACTGCTGTTTGCTGACAGGAAGTTCCTGGACTTTTCTGGAGAGGACGGAAAGATCTGCACGCTGTCGTACGACATCGACGATGACGACGAGTTCCAGGAGCTCGAGGTGAAGGTCCATGTCTGTTCTCTTACTTTCACTGAAGATTTGATTTAAAGATGGTGGAGATCCCTCTAAAGCCAGAGAGAGAGGGTTTACTTTTACGTGCATACTAGTGTTGGTATAATATCTACTCTGCCCAGACTATCAGGAAAACTGTAAAAGTAAATGGATCCTGCTTATATTTGTAGTGGGAGTTGAAGTATAAACACCAATCAAAGATGAGCTCTGCGTCTGTAACATGTCAACTCACCTGTATGTGTTTCATCAGAGTGAATACTCCAGCCAATCAGAGAGTGAGGATGCCTTCTTGTTGATGCCTCCCAGAGAACACCTGGGCCTCAGTGTCTTCTCCATGATCTGCTGCTTCTGGCCGCTCGGCATCGCCGCCTTCTACCTGTCGCACGAGGTGAGGACACGCCCACACACCCGAGCTAGCCTGACACACCTGAGCTGACCAAGCGGTAACTTCTAGTGCTGAAAAAAGAAGTTTATGAGGAAGTGTAGTACTGGTTGTAGTACTGGCACCAACAGAAACAGTAGCAGTTTTACTAGTAGTATTAGTAAAGCACTAGTAGTAGTACCAGCTGCAGTATAATAGCAGTGGTTTGAGTAGAATACCATTATTAGTTCCAACACCACCAATTCTAGTAATAGTATGGATACATATCAGTACCAGTACCAGTAGCAGTAGCACTAATACTAGCTGGAGCAGTAATACTTGCTCTAATACGAATAGATTGCCAGTAGTAGTACTGGTATAAGTGGTCGTACATAGTACATAGTATGAGTATGTATGTGTGGTGTGTGTATTAGTATATAGTACATAGTATGAGTATGTGTGGTGTGTGTATTAGTATATAGTACATAGTATGAGTATGTGTGGTGTGTGTATTAGTATATAGTACATAGTATGAGTATGTGTGGTGTGTGTATTAGTATATAGTACATAGTATGAGTATGTGTGGTGTGTGTATTAGTATATAGTACATAGTATAAGTATGTGTGGTGTGTGTATTAGTATATAGTACATAGTATAAGTATGTGTTGTGTATTCTGCTGCAGTGTCTTCTTCTCTTTCTGTTTCTGGAACATGAATACAAAGCTGCTCCTACACACACTGACACAATACAGCTTATATAACTGATCTGCAGTCAGTTAGAGGAGGACGACCTGTCTGTCTCTCTATCTGTCTTTCAGTCTGTTCATTTGTCCGTCTGTCTGTCTAGAAGATAATCTGATGATATTTCAGAGCGTCTTGTTGAGTTTCTTCACGTTCCAATGATGAAATGCTGGATATTGAGTTCACTCTGGCTTCTAATGTAGGTTTTTTAGAAACAAATAGCTTATGAATTTGATCGATGGATTCACATTTTGTCACTGTGCAACTGTAACAGTAGATGTCCAAACATCACTACTGTCCCTTTAAGGTCAGTAGATGTCCAAACATCACTACTGTCCCTTTAAGGTCAGTAGATGTCCAAACATCACTACTGTCCCTTTAAGGTCTCTCTGCGTTCTTTGTGAGTTTGCATGATGAGTTTTGGAAAGCATGAAGTCTAATAACGTTTTAAATTGTTATACATTTTAAATGAAGTTTTGTGATTTGTGAGTGAAGACTTAGCGAATCCAGGCTGAGAGGTTTTAAGTTGTCTCGTTGTTTGGTGTGGTGGTGGCTGATCTGCTGCATGTGTTGTGGATGCGGTTTCCATGGCAACTCCACACCTACAGCTGTAAAAGAGAAGAGCTGGTTGCTGTGGGCAACGGTTCCCACACTTAAACCCATCACTGAACAACAGAAAGCTCTGCAGGAGGAGGAAGAGGAGGAGGAGGAGGTGGAAGAGTTTGATGAAATTCAGAGTCATGTTGAATAATAGTTCAGCACACACAGACTCCGCTTTGATGAGGATACATCTCAATATGGAGTAATGTGTATGTGTGGTCTCCCAATAGTCAAACGTGTCCAAATTGTGATAGTTAAACAAGTCGGGATAGTCAAACATGTCCTGATAGTTAACATGTCCTGATAGTTAACATGTCCTGATAGTTAACATGTCCTGATAGTTAACATGTCCTGATAGTTAACATGTCCTGATAGTTCAACATGTCCTGATAGTCAACATGTCCTGATAGTTCAACATGTCCTGATAGTCAACATGTCCTGATAGTTAACGTGTCCTGATAGTTAACATGTCCTGATAGTCAACATGTCCTGATAGTTAACATGTCCTGATAGTTAAACATGTCCTGATAGTTCAACATGTCCTGATAGTTCAACATGTCCTGATAGTCAACATGTCCTGATAGTTAACGTGTCCTGATAGTTCAACATGTCCTGATAGTTAACATGTCCTGATAGTTCAACATGTCCTGATAGTTCAACATGTCCTGATAGTTCAACATGTCCTGATAGTCTACATGTCCTGATAGTTCAACATGTCCTGATAGTTAACATGTCCTGATAGTTCAACATGTCCTGATAGTTAACATGTCCTGATAGTTAACATGTCCTGATAGTTAAAGGCGTCTCGTGTTGCCGTCTGGTTTTCCATCACTAGACTTTAACAACCTCCGCCACTCTGAACTCAAAACATAATTTTAAAAGCTGAAGGAGGCAGAAAGTTGACTTTTATTTTGTCTAGGGTTTTAATTGATTAATTAATGTAAGTCATTTAATAAGGGTTAGTCGTTCTTTAGTTCATAGTTTTTGCATTTAGAATTACACTTTTGATGAAGTTAATGAACTGCAGCTCAGCTTTCTGGGGTGGATAACATTTAGTTCCAGGGTCCTGGTATTGAACTGAATCTGAATATCAGCTGAACAAACACAGTTTAAACCACTGAAAGAATTATTTACAGTTCAATAATGAAACTAATTCAACATTCAGTTCTACAGGATTCTCTGGTCATGTGACACAAACAAGTGTACTCTGTAAATGAAGCACCTGGTGTGTGAAGGATGTTTCTATCTGATAGAAGTTTCATTATTGAAGGAGAACATTGATATGAGAGTCGTCACGTTTCCACAGGAGTGGAGGCTGCAGCTTTGTGTTGAGAAACAGATCAGTAACAGATATGAGCTGCAGCCTGAGGGCCAAAACTAAACAGGATGTTTGCTTCCTGATCACATCATCCTGATTAAAAACTGATTAAAGAGCAGAGGGACTGATGCTTCCTCTCTGATGTTCTTCCTCTGCTTTATAATCCTGTTTCTGTTTCTGTTGACCTGATGAAGCTTCCACCATCACAACACACACACACATTCAGGAATGTGAATGTTGAATGTTTGTGATAAACTGAAGGATGAAGTGTTCCTTTATGGTGGTTATGTGGTGGTTTTGTGTTACTTCCTGTTTGTTACATGTCTCTTTGTGCCCCTGACCCTCGGGCCCCTCAGTAATCCATCCATGAGGGGATGGTCCAGTGTTCCCGAAGCTAAAAGTTTGGAAAAGGAAGCAGTGAAGCACCTTTCCCCAGTGAGGGGACTCCATCTCTCACCATGGCTGACACTCAGATATTCAGAGATGTTGGGAACCTTCCTGAGACAGAGACATTCTGCTTTCTACCTGATATGTTCTGTTCCTTGTCTCCTCCCCTCAGACCAATAAGGCGGTGTCTAAAGGAGACTTCCACCTGGCGAGCTCCAGTTCGAGGCGGGCTCTCTTCCTGGCGGTGCTGTCCATCACCATCGGGACGGGTATCTATGTGGGCGTGGCCGTGGCGCTCATCGCCTACCTCTCCAAGAACCACCACTGGTAATCCTCCTCGGCAGGGAGTAGAGAGAATTACCCAACAGGCACCTGGAATGCGTTTGGGATCCTCACCTGGAGACAGGTCAGCCCGCCGTGATGAGCTGGAGGACGGCTTCCTGTTTGCCGACCACGGCGGCGTCTGTTTGTGTTTCTACGCGCTGACGTCACTATTGAACCTCGACAGAGGGGCGGTTTGTCAGGTGACTCTGGAGATTTTCAGGATTCGATCGTTAGACTAAGAGCCAATCAGAATGCAGGATCTTTTGAGGACAGGGTTTGTTTTCTGTCCTGGGGATCAACTTTGTTTTAACGAACATTTCCAGAGAGATTTTCTCTTTTCAATTGGATTTCTTTTTTTACGACGTATTTAATATTTATATCTGGTTTATCTAAATGTGACCCTGTACTGCCAATTAACCCTGAAATAATAACAGTAACATTTTATTCTAGGGGTCTTTTTCTTGAAACACAGTTTGGGGTCAACAGGCTTCAGAGATCTATTGTAAAGCAAATACTTAGAGGACTATTGAAGTTGAAATGTATTTTGTTTTGCTATCAATAAACAGACAACTATATTACTATAACGCAGAGATAACTGCAAGTTGAAAACAACCAATATTCCTGCTGTCAGAAACAGGTTGAAGCTTCTTATTACCGACAATTAAATAGAAATATACACTGTTTTCTTATGATATCCCTAACAATGAAAATGCGCTGAACCTTTAATAACAGTTATTATCCAGATGTTGATGCTGCATCATTTATTAAACTCTAATGTTTTAACGGTTGCTGCAGCATCTATTGGTTTGGTTTTGCTGTGTTTGTTCCTCTTCTGTCCTAACAGCATCACTGACTAACTAACTGTTACCATTATATCACATATATCATATTATTATTAGTTATTTTCAGTGGACAGAGAAGCTGTGGAAACGTTGAAACACACATATTTAGATTCTGGTTCCCGAACTCTCCTTCAGTCACACTTTCTCAGTTACACACAAACAACGGCTTCTTTGTATTTGACCTGAAGTCAGATAAATCCTACAGTTGACAGTTGTTATATCTGCAAGAAAACCTGCAAACATCTCGTCTAAGACAGTTTCGAGGCTCTGGCACAGGAAGAACACGCCCTCCACAGCTCTGATTGGTTGGGAGCAGCTGTCAGTCAGCTCAACATGTTTTTCGTATGAGGTCTAATCCACATGCTAACATGTGTTATGTTGAACTGGCCTAAATGTACTTTTCTGCATAATGCCATTTAAATTAATTGAATTTGGTGCAAAATGCTGGTGTCATAATATGCTGACTTAATGCTTATAGGCTAAGAATCTACAGAAAACACAAACAGGATGTGAAAAAATCACACTAGAAGTGAACATAGACTCAAATAGATATGTGAGCTCAGAAGTACCCGATAACTGGGCCTGGATCACTGCAGCACTGGATCTGGATCACTGGATCTGGATCTGGATCACTGGATCTGGATGACCGGGCCACCGGATCAGTGGATCAGTGGATCAGTGGGCCACTGGATAACTTGATCTGAGAGGAGGAGGGACCACCAAACTTATGAAAATGGAGGAGATGGAGGAGATGGAGGAGATGGAGGCGTCTTCTCCGGCTGGCATGGAGACGTTTGTATTTGTGTTCATTTTGTCACTTTGGTTTCAGGTCATAAACCAAAGTGTTGGACACATTAACATGTGGACCTGATGATGAAAAGTCAGAGGATCAATAAAGTTATTAGTTGATCCTGGATGATGAACCAAGTTTCACCATGTTTACGTCCTGACCCATCCTCACATTTGAGAAGCAGCCTTTCTGCTGCATGAATATCTGAAAAGAAGAAATACTAATCAGAGCATCAAGTGAACATTTCATCATGTTGAGTCTGCCGGCTTCATGAATAACAGCATATCTGAATATTCATCAGAGCTTCTGATGAGCCAAACCAAAAGGAACAGAAATGAATATGAAGCGTCTCTGTTCTCAAAGCAGCAGCTGCTTCCTGAACACTGACGTCAACATAATGAGATGAAACCTGGAGCTCATGAGGACAGACGGACGAGCACAGAGCTGATTGAAGCAGTCACATCTGTAGATGTTAGAGACGCAAACTGACCCAGAACCAGCAGTAGAAGGTTCAGATATCTTCCTTC